>NC_083101.1:16581173-16788974 GCF_949774975.1 Lagenorhynchus albirostris
GTACTTTTGAGGACCTGGGTCATGCCCCCCAGGTATTACAGAAATAAAACAAACAATAAATAATATAGAAAATGAAATGGATAGAAGAGACCTTGCTTTTAGTCAGACTCAGTCATTAACTCACTTGGAGTCATTTTTCCTCTCTGAGACTTATTTTGTGTGTAAATTGTGAGGATTGAAATAGATTATTTCCAAGTTGAGAAACTTGTAATATTCATGAATTCTACCTTAAGTGCACATTGCATGCTTAACCTTGTGCTTGAATCTGAGGAGTGAAAACAGAAGAAAAGAAGGAAGTTTCTATCTTCCAGCATCTTATAACATAATTAACCTTCACAAGGCTTAGATAGTGTCACAAACACACAACACCAAACAAAGGGATAGGAAACTGTATTTAAATGTTATGTTTTAGGGTTCATTTGTAAGAGATGCAGTTGGCCAAAGGAAAGAAAGTTCAAAGAGGGCTTGAATGATCAAAGAAATGTTCATGGTATAAGAGAAATCTGAGCTGGTTGATGAAGGTGAGAAGAATGTGAAGGGATAGGAAAATGGAAGTCCATACCCAACAGGGAAGATGATACAAATGAAATCCCAGTAAATGGAGTGAAATGGGACATTTCCATTTAGCTATGAGTGTTGACTCTCTGTACCATAGTTTTCTGCTTTGTTGTGAACCTTTGAAGTTGGACCAAAAGTAGGTACAAAAAGGGCTGAAATGACTATCCTCCATTTATTCAAAATTCAATTTTCAAAAGCTTAACCAGAGAGAGGAGGTGAAGGAGAGGGAAGAAGAAGAATAGAAAACAACAAAATATAAATCAGCATGATATAAAATGTTAGTGTTGGAAGGGAGGTATAATCCTGTCAAACCCAATCAACTAAATATGGGGGGAAAGATGCAGAAAAATGAAGTGAGTCTTCCAATGGCATGCAATGACCCTAACCATAATGATCTGTCCACACGCTCTGTCCCCATTCTGGTGCCTTTAGGCTCTTGGGAGCAGTGGAAGGAAACCAGAAAGGAAGATAGAAAAGAATGACTAAGAGGGAGGAGAGTGGGGAAGGGAGAAGGACTGAAAAGTATGCCAGTAGGATTCTTGCAGAAGAATGTGCTCGCTCAGATGTGGCAAGACTGGTTCAAAACTGCCAAAAATGATGTGAAACTGGAATGCTGCTCCTGTTCTCCCCTCCTTGTCTTGAGCACTTCCTTGAGTCTTTCAATGGCTGACAAAGACAAGAGGTCACCAAAATTAGGTCTTCAGTGTGTCTGTCTGCTTGTGTCTGAATTAGATTTCCAGCTTGGATTACTGTAGGTGGCACAGGAGCTTGAATCAGAGTAAAGCTAATTTTCAGTGAATGGGTGATCTAGACTAGTTGGTCTCATCCTGATCATTGAATCACCTCAGGAGATGTAAAAAATGCCCAGGCCTGTGCCTACCCTCAAAGGTTCTGATTCAACTAGTCTGGGGTAGGAATCAAGATTAATACGTTTCTGTTTACCTAGATTAAAGAACAAACTTCAGAGTGATCTTAATCAGAACAAATATCTGATTGTCCCAGACAGTTGCATCAAGGAAGAAAGGAAGGGAGGGAGGAAAGAAGGAAGGAAGGATGGGAGGGAGGGAGAGAGGAAGGAAGGAAGAAAGGATGGGAGGGAGGAAGGAAGGAAGGAAGGAAGAAAGGATGGGAGGGAGGGAGGAAGGAAGGAAAGAAGGGACAGACTCAGTGAGGTAGTGGAAATCCCTCTGTGGGTCATACCCTTAGTTTCCCCAGGGTGGCCTTGTACTTAGTAGAGCAGAGCTGACTTTTCTAGGGCCCATATCCCAAACCTGAATTGGACCTGAATTTCTAATAAGAATGGACCCGGGAAAAGAGAAAGACATTTATCTTTGAGACAGAGGTGAAACAGGGTCCTATTGGTCAGTGGGATTCCCCTGCCTGTATTTTAAGCTGTGAATGTCAGCACCTTGATAAGAGCCATCAGTGACTCTGACTTGTCATGGACTCTGGAGTCTTGAATCTCAGCCTCTCTTCTGGGGAATGCTGACCTCCATCAGCCTCATTCTGTCTGAGGGGGAGCTTTACAGAAGTTCTTTTTCCATGAACTGAATGGGATTGCCAACAGAGTAAGAGAAATTATGGCTGTGCTTGAGGATATTCTGAAGGCAAAACATCCCAGCTCCTGTCCCAGCACCTATGGGAACGCTCACTGAAAAATTCTTGTGGTTTTATCTGTTGGTCACATTTGATGATGATAATAATAAACCATGTGTAAGTGTTTACTATTTGTTAATACCTTGCTGAGTATTGTATACCTATACTAACTTGAAAATAATGGATGTTTTTGCCACTAACATGCATATTAGAAGTTGAATGAGAGAGTTGCATATATATGTATTCATAGAGTTGCATTATTATTCATATATAAATATGCATAGTATAAGTTAAATTAGCAAGTTGAACAAAATGTTTTGGAAGCACTGATTAGGCAATCCATTCTTATAGGGCAGTGGTAGTGGTACTAAAGACGTTTCAAAGAGCCTGTGACTTCTGAATGAGAATTAAGAATGTTGAGGTATTTAGCTGGGTTGGAAATACTAGGAAGAACATCTTCATGGGAAGAAAGCCTGGGGAGACAGACAACTCAAGAGTTTCTGGATTCTCCTACTGTCTTGGAAGGCTTGTTTGGTATGGCTTGAGCACACAGCTGGGCAGCATAAGCTGAACTGGTCACATCACTTCCTGAAACCCTTCCATGGCTCCCTCTTGTCCTTGGGACAAAGTTCAAATTCCTTCCTGGCCAACAAGGCCTTCAAGGTTCTAGTCCATGCTTCTCTGTCTAGATTCATCTTACACCTCATTTCCTATCTTCTCTTTACTTTAAATACCTCTCAAGCCCACTTTTCATTTCACAAGCAATCGTTTTGTTCTCTCATCTTTATGAGTTTTAACAGGCTTTTCTCTCTACCTGGAATAACCCTTTGCCCTCAATCTTTACCTTGTTAATGTCAACTCATCCTTGAGACTTCAGCTGAAATATCACTTTCTTAAAAGAAGTCTCCAGATGAGCCTAGATCTCCTCTTACTTCCCTTTTTGTAACATTCATCATAAAATTATTTTTTTCAGGATTTCTGTCCCCACTAGACCTTAAAATAGACTGTGCCTTGTTTACCAGTATGTCCTTGTTACTTGGTATTTTCCCTAGCACCTAGTAGGTTTTCAAAAATCTTGTTAAAAGAAAGAGTGGGACCAGATTGTGAAGGACCATGAGTGGCAGGGTCAGGACATTATCCTACAGGTGCCAGGGATTCATTGTAGATTGTTTAAAGCCAGAAGAAACACTATCAAGCTACAGAGAGCTCTCTTAGTGTAGATAATGCCAAAATTGGAGAGAGCTGAGATTTCCAGCGTGAAGAGACTCCCTGACTGTATATCTTAATAAGCCTTGTTAGTCAGTCTGTTGCTGGACCAGAACCCTGTGTTGTTGTTGCTGTTGTTACTGCAGAAAATGCTTCTTCTCCACCCTTCCTCCCCCATCATATTCCCAACTGATGGGAAGTACAGCCAATCAGGCGAAGCAGGGATGAAGGAAGAGGAAAAACCCTTTCCTCAGTTGCTTCCAGAATCTCCCCAGTGCTTTGATTTGCTTTCAGAGAACACTTTAGCTCAACAAACAATTGCAAACTACCCAGTTGCAAGGTACAATGAAAAGCCCACAGGCATTAATTATATAGAGAGATATTAAAAAAAAGGAAGCTACTGCTTAATTATTGTTTGTAAATCTCTGTATTTAAATTGACTTATTTGCAAATGTCTGTTTAGAAATTGGCTTTGTAATTATAAAGTCAGTGCAGGAATGTCTCAGGCCCTGGAGGAGTCTCTAACGAGGAATGATAATGTAACAGCCAGAGTGAGACATCCTGAGCTGCATTTTAATAACTAGAGGTGGTTGGCAGGGGGGCTGAGATGTTTAAAGGAAAATCCCTAAACTGGCAAATGAAGGGGCCAGGGTCTCCCTGGTTGGCAAGGGATCACTGGACAAGGCATGAGGGGACAGACAGGGGGCATAGTATTCTAAGGACCTAGCAAGGGTGGGGCTTGAGCTCTGGGAGAGGGTAAGAATGTGTTGTGTTGTGCATGGGAATAAGTCCTCCTTAGGAACCAACCATGGAGGTTTCAAGAGGTCACCTGCCACCATCCAGGTCCTTCCCCATTGCTGCAAACCAGGTACTGGTGTAATGGATTCAGTTGTGCTCCCGCCAACTAAAATTCACAAGCTGAAGTCCTAACCTCTAGTACCTCACAGCTTGTGACCTTATTTGGAAATAGAGTCTCTGTTGATGTTGTTAAGATATGGTCATACTGCAGTAAGTTGAGCCCTTAATCTGATGACTGGTGTCCTTATAAAAAGGGGAAATTTGGACACAGACACACACACAGGGAGAATGCCATGTGAAGAGGAAGGCAGAGATTTGGGCAGTGCTTCTACAAGACAAGGAATGACAAAGATTGCCAGGGAACCACCAGAAACAAAGGGAGAGGCCTGTAACAGATTCTTCCTCACAGCCCTCTGAAGGAACCACCCTTGCTGACACCTTATCTAGGACTGTTAACATCCAGATCTGTAAGACAATATATTTCTGTTGTCTAAGCCACCTGGTTTGTGGTGCTTTGTCATGGCAGGTCTAGGAAACTACTACAACTATTGTGTGTGATTCTCAATGACATAACTGAACTCTCCTAAAGAACTGGAGATAGACCAACCTGGAGATATCTAGAAGTTCTCTTAAAATACTAGAATATTAGCCATGAAAGTCCTCTGAATTTAAAATCATCAGATGATCAGTGGTTCTTAAACAGGGTTATGTTTGGAACCTGGGGAGCTTCAAAAATACTGATGCCTTATCCTATCCTCAGAGAGTCTGGCTTAGTTAGTCTGGGGTTCCTCCTGGGCATCAGGCTTTTGGAAGCACCCTGGGGGTCTAATTTGCAGCCAAGGTTGTGTCGACTGAAAAAATTGCACAACCTAAAAGTTGAGAATTATGTTTTATTAGCCAGATATACTGAGGACTTATGGCTGTGAGACGGCCTCTGAGATAGCTCTGAGGGACTGGTCTGAAGAAGTAAGGGAGGAGCCAAGATATATAGGAGTTTTTGCAACAAAAACCCCAGATAGTCAAAAGATTACTGTTGGGCTTCCCTGGTGGCGCAGTGGTTGAGAGTCCGCCTGCCGATGCAGGGGGCGTGGATTCGTGCCCCGGTCCGGGAAGATCCCACATGCCGCGGAGCGGCTGGGCCCGTGAGCCATGGCCACTGAGCCTGCGCGTCCGGAGCCTGTGGTTTGCAACGGGAGAGGCCACAACAGTGAGAGGCCCGCTTACCACAAAAAAAAAAAAAAAAGATTACTGTTAATTAAAGAAAACCTGGGACTTCACTGGGTGTCCAGTGGTTAAGACTGATCTTCCGCTGCAGGGGGCCCAGGTTCAATCCCTAGTCGGGGAACTAAGATCCCACATGCCTTACAGCACGGCCTAAAAAAAAAAAAAAAAAGAGAAAAGAAACAGATATCTCAAGTTAATGAATTTAGCACTTTGTATGGGAAGGTGCAAGAATCTGGACTCATTGAAATCATTCCTTTGATATGCACCTTAGCTATCTAGGGCAGATAAGTATCCTGTTTTTCTCCATCCTGAATCCCCTCAGGGTGCACAGTTGAGGTGGCTGCAGTGGTTGAAAGCTTGATGGCTGCAACATCCTTTGTCTCCTGATATGGCAGGTGACATTTTCCATCAACAGTTGAGAGCCACTCTTCTAGGTTTTAGATGATCTCCCGTATTTAAGAAAGTGAGCATCAGAGAGGTGAAGGGATGATTGCCCAGGCTCACCTTGCTAATGAGTAGACAAGATGAGAGGCAGCTCAGACACCTTGACCTTCAGTTCACAGTTCTCACAGGCAATGCTTCTGTCCTCTTGACTCTAGATATAAAGTACTGATTTCCTTTTTCCTAGGCATCCTCTAGTTCTAGTTGAATGGTGACCTTGGGTGTTATTATTAAAGGAAAGTTGTCACCTCTACATGTGCACAGTGAGTTTACAAAATTATTTCACAAACACTCCATTCTATTTCTTCGTAAGAACTCTGTGATATTAAGTGGGGCAGATATGTTCCACCTTTTAAAGAAGAGGGTAAGTACAGAGAAATGAAACTGGGCTGCAAATGACACCATTGGTTAATGGCAGAACAAGGATTCAAACTCAGGACATTTGAAACTATTCAAGTATCCTTCTTTTTTGCCCCCTGCAGTGGAAGTGCAAGTCCTTACCACTGGACTGCCAGGGAATCTCCCAGTTATCCTTCTTATCACTTGCCCAGTGAGAGTGAAGTTAAATTGTCTTGATCTAATCTTTGTTTAAAATCGTTCTAAACACCCTTCATCACTTCTCCACCTTCTAGGGGAAAGTTTCTGAACAAATATGTACTGGGTTCAACTCAACTCAAGTCTGTTCTTCCCCCAAAGATAAAAGTCTTGCCATGAACTATGAGCCTTCATTCCAAATTCTCAAGACTCAGAATAATAATGGACAGTCTTCCCATTACAGTGTTAGAAGGGTACCAAAGATAGGCTTGTTAACCTGCTACAAGATGACCACCTTGGTTCTCATTCTACTCACCCCCGATACCACTGCACATGGGTATCAAATTAGAGCTACTTAATTCCTATCTGCAATTCTAATTGAACTCCACTTATATCCTTACATAGCAGATTGAATCCAGGCTTAGTACTTATACAGATATAGGTCCAGCATTCAAGTCTTGGCTCCAATATTCACTAATTATAGAACAGTAGGGAATTGAGTACTTTGAGCTTTAATTTTCTCAACTGAATAATGGAAAGAGTAATGCTTACTTCAAGTTTTCTGATGAATAAATTCAAGTAACACAAATAATATTCCTTGTATATGTTGAGCCCTCACTCAACAAGGTCCATTTGAATCTCCCCTCCCTGCAAGAGCAGTAGCTAAAAACAATGGTTACAAAGCAGTCATGTCTTGTCCTGTTTTGGGCCATTACATGGATTGTCCATATTCCCAAGCCCTATCTTTCAGTTCCACCTTGTTTGCTTCCTAGTTTTAGAGCCCCTGCTTTAGCAAATTATTTAGGACTCAATTTCTCTGCATTGGATCCAGCCTTCTTCTTACTAATCCTTTCAGTGGCTTAAATCCAGCCACCCCCCCACCCCTGCTCCTATTTCTCTATTATCCTTCTGGACCTGCCTTATTTCATGTCCTTCCTGCCTTCTGTGAATCATCCTACGCTTTCACACTAGAGATCTAGGCCTGAGTTTTGGTTATTTCCTAAAGAATAAGAACATGAATGGGGGAATATTGATAGGATAAAGATCCCAAGCTCTTTAGAGAGATGACTTGTCACCAAAGGAAAAAGAGCAAAGTAAAGATGGTAGGATTCAGAAAACCAAGGGAGAGTTAATTCTCAAATTGTTGAGGATCAAGTGCTCAGAATAATCCTCTGGGTACATGTTATTAATTACGGGGAAGGTGGTCTTCAATCTCTGTTGATGGATATCCCTCTCCTCCTAAGGAGCCCCTGAACTTACCTTCTTTTATTGTATTAAATCAACATGGGGGACTTCCCTGGTGGCTCAGTTGGTAAGACTCCATGCTCCCAATGCAGGGGGCCTGGGTTCGGTCCCTGGTCAGGGAACTAGATCCCACATACATGCCACAGCTAGGAGTTTGCATGCCACAACTAAGGAGTCTGCCTGCCGCAACTAAGACCCGGTGCAACCAACTAAATAAGTAAATATTTAAAAAAAAAATCAACATGGGGAAAGGTGGCCTTGGCCACGGGGAATCCTTGGCCCTCAAGGATTACAAAACTAAAAAGTGATGATTGTTGTAGGAAATGTTATCACTTTTGATATTTTGCAATTTGACTTGATTCACCGAAAAATTTTAAGCAAAGCTTCTAATTCAGAAGGACATCCTCAACAATAATCACATATTCTATTTCTGCCTAGTATACAGGCTATAATATTGAGAATCCACATATTAAATAAAGCATGTTAAATCTATAAATATGGGGCACATCCTATGGGCCCCGCATTTCTTGAATCCTCATAATGTTCTATGACAAAATACATGTTGTTATTCCTATTTTATAGATGAGAAAACTGAAACTTAGAGAAAATATGTTTATTAAGTTTTATTAAAATTTATTAAGTCAAGTTTGCTCATCCAAAATCAGTAAGCAGGCAGTGAAGTGGTCAGCCAGCAGTGAAGGTGAAACCTGATCCAGTCCTGGATGATTTCAACATCTATCTGTGCCCATAACTCTTGAGTGATACTAAGAAGTCAAAGAAACTCCACATTCCTTCCACCACTTAACCCCCCCACCAAGGGCCCCTTCAGGAAAAAATAAGGTAGGGGATTCAGCACTATTATTTATCTCTATACCTGTAATTTTTCCAATCTCGCTTCCTCATTTGTAAAAGTAGAGGGCTGAACTCATCTAGGAAACCTCTTTAAGTCCCAGTGTTTTATTATTTGGATGCAAATACTTCCAATCAAAACAAACAGCTACTGCTGAAGGGAAGGAATTAACACTCCAAAATTAATACTCCATTTCATTAACAATTAGATATGTTAAATGCCATGCAGTTTGTTTGCACCATCAAGTCCTGGAAAGGTGTCCACATTTCTTGTGACTTTCCAATAACTCTCCATCACCAACTGAGTTAATTTCCCAAGCAAGCAGGCTCAGATTTTAATTCCCAACCTTTAATATTCTCCAGCCCTTGGGCCATTGGTGGACTTACATGAGCTGATGTTTATCGGCTGCCATCTGAATCCAAGTTAGGACTCTTTGGGATAAAGGCTATGTGAGTCCTTCCTGCACTGAGAAAAAGTACTTAGCAGAACCCAGGTATAGAACTGTTCTTCTCCATGTCTATCCCCTACCATACCCACAGTGATTTTCAGGTGGCAGGCATCATAAATTTATGAGAGGGTATGTTTTCAGATCCAATACAACTATCATCTCCGTGAAGGCTTCACCCATCAATATAGGCTGCAGTGAAGGAATCCTAGAATGCCAAGTTTGGAAGAGATACCAATAATAATAATAACATTAACAGCAGTAACAGTAGGAACAACATTCATTTATACATTTACCACATGCCAAATACAACACTAAATGCTGTATATATCTTTTTGCTGTTCATCTTGATAACGACCCAATGAAGTGGATATTACAGTTATCCCCACTTTACCTTTGAGGAAATTAATTGGTTATTTACTGAATTGGTTATTGGTTATTTATTGCTGCATAACAAATGACCCCAATATTTAGAAGCTTAAAATAATAATAATTACCTCACACAGTTCCTGGGGGTCAGGAATCTGGGAGCAGGTTAGGTAGGTGGTTCAGGCTCTGATTCTCTCATGAGTTTTCAGTGAAGGTTGCTCAGCACTGAAGTCATCTCAAGGCTCAACTGGAATTGAGGATTGACTTTGAAATCCAGTCACATGGTTGTTAGCAAGAGGCTAACTTCACCCTATGGGCCTCTCCCCACAACATGGTGGCTGGCTTTCCCCAGAGTAAGTAAACCAAAAGAGGGCAAGTAAATCGAGAGCAGTGTCTTTTATGACCTCGACTCAGAAGTGACATACCACCACTTGTGCAGTGTTCTCTATCAGTGACACACACCAACCCTGAAACAGTAGGAGAGAGGACTCTACGGGGCCTTTACCAGAAGGTAGAGGACATTGGGGGCCATCTTGAAGGCTGCCTGTCACACAAACTAAGGTGACACAACTAGTGAAGAGGCTCTTAGGAATTGGATTTACAAACTCAAGTTAGATCTGACTCCATAGCCTGTGCTTTTAACCATGTGTTGGCTGCCTTTTCAAAAGGTTTTCTTGGACATCCCTGGTGGTGCAGTGGTTAAGAATCTGCCTGCCAATGCAGGGGACACAGGTTCGAGCCCTGGTTTGGGAAGATCCCACATGCCGCGGAGCAACTAAGCCCATGTGCCACAACTACTGAAGACCGCACCTAGAGCCCGTGCTCTGCAACAAGAGAAGCCACCGCTATGAGAAGCCCGCACACTGCCACGAAGAGTAGCCCTTGTTTGCTGCAACTAGAGAAAGCCCACGCACAGCAACAAAGACCCAATGAGGCCCAAAATAAGTAAAATAAAAAATAAATAAGCTAAAATAATTTTTTTTTAAATAAAAGGTTTTCTCATGCAGTCCACCTTCTGGGGCCTCTTAGTATCAATCAAGGTTTGATCAGAGAAGCAGAACCACTAGAAGTGATCTGGAATCAAGGAGTTATTATAAGAAGCTGACCTTATATAGGTCTGGATGCTGGTTATACACTCTGTGAAAGGCAGTTTCTTTGGAACATGGTACAGTGGCCTGAGGTCTGCATGGCTGGCAGTCAAGAAGGAAAAAATGGACATGAAGCGGGGAAGAGCATGGACACACTGGAACCTGCAAGGCAACCTGGACCCGCAAGGATGACGTGGAACCTACGTTGGGCTCTCAGTGCCTCCAGCTCTCCAAATTTGATGAGATGTGTGCGTAACCTGCAGGAGAAGCCAGTGCCCTTCCTTACGAGAAGCTGGAGAAGCTGGAGAAGGAGATCTGATGGGAGCGGAAGGAGCTGCAGGGCTGCTGCTGCCTCAAGATAAACTAGGAGATAAGCAACAATGTGGATGGTTGGCCACAGCCCCTGGTGTCCTGCACAGACCTTCTAGGTCTAAACAGAATATGGTGACTACTTCACTTCCTCCTTTCAAACGTTGTATAAAATGCCTCCTGTGGCCCATAGTAACCCTGAATTTTTCAGGGAAGGGAATCCTTGGAAAGTCAGTACGAGCTTAGCTAAATTGACACAATACAAACTCAGCATCTCTTCCGTTTTGTTGCCCATCTCCATAGTAGCACCTGCAAACCCATATAAACACTGTATCGATGTACACACAGCATAATCTAACGAGATTCCAAACACATCAGGCCTCTGCATGTCTCCATGCGTTTGTATGAACTAATTGCTCTCTCTGGAATATCTTACTCTCAGCCAGGACTGGCTTTATGGGCATGAGACCTGTGCACAGGTCCTGTGCTGAAAAGAGCCCAGAGCTTGGTTTAATGCTCAATGCATTTGATACCTTCAGTAAATATCAGTTGAGCTGAATACTTTACAGCAGCTTTGTCATCTCACTTTCCAGCCTCTACATCCTTGTCCCCACTGATGGCCAATTCATTACTTCACTAAGGAGCCAATTTTGGACAGGTTGAATAGCTGTAATTGCTAGAAATTTCTTCCTCATGAAGAAATCTGCTTTTATCTGCATTTGTCTTTGTATACATTCTACACACTGGTCATAATTTCACCCAGCTAGCATAGAAAAAAAATAAATGTGCTCTCTCTTCTAATGATGTCCTTCAGGTATGTGAAGGCAGCAATTATATGCTACATATTATTTTGCTTATATTTGCATATTTAACTGTCTCTGTGGCCTGGATCCATATCTAATATATCTCTGTGTTATTCACCGGGCCTATGATTCCTTAGGTTGGCAGCAAACCTAGGCTATCCTGGTCAGGGGTCATTGGAATAACTTGGCTCTCCCTTGTGTTTCTAATTCTCCTGCAGGATACCTTGAGTATTTTTACATGGTGATGGAGGAGGCACAAGGAGAAGACAAGCCTATTTAGCGAGTTCTTTCCTAGTCTCTGCTTGTGGCATATCCCTTTGGCCAGTAGGGTGATTCAACCATCCTGATTTTTCTGAGTGAGGGATTTCCCTGAGATGAAAGAAATTTCCAGAATGTGAGATCCTCAAAGCTAACAGCAGTCCAGGGCAAGACAGGATGGTTGATCACCTGCCCCGTCACACGACAAGGTCCAGAGACAGAGTGGGAGGCACAGCAAAGCTATGGGGCAAAGGGTATGGATTTGAGGGGCAAAGGGTTGGAGCCATTAGTGTAATGAGTCTTCTGCTGATGGGCTATGTGTTTTTGCATTACTCCTAAAACAGCCTTTAGACCAAATCAGTGCATGTTGTCTCCATTCTATGTCTTTAACTAAAAAATAAACTACCAAACACAGCCAAGGGAAATGGAAGGCACGTTGCTAAAAAACACAGTGAGTTTTTGTTTATTTTTTAAATCCTCCCTCATGCAGCTATGTTTCAAGTTGATAGCAAAGGTCTCTTGGTCAGCCGCTCCCTAGAGCATTTCCAAAACAAGCTTGTGCAGTTTCCAATTAAGCCCAGGTGAACTTAGCCCTGACCTGTAGCTCTGAGTGTCAGTGCAATGTCAGAACAACTGGATGAAAAATGTAAAATGCAACGAGCAGAAGTTTTGTTTTTGATTTTACTTTGTCTCCACTGTTGCAAGCAATTTTTGTTTGGGTATTTCTCTCAAATCAGGTCAAACTCATGCATGATGACCTGGTAGTCAGAGCCTTCATTCACTGCAGCCACCTACCTCTCCCACTTATTTCTCTATTATTGACTCTCCGCTCCCAACAGGAAGTGCTGCTTCAGCCAGTCGTTCATTCTTCATCCACTTATTGAGCACCTACTACTGACTGTATACTGTACTAAACTCATGGACTTTGGGGGTAAATACATCTAACTCAATGATTTCAAACAGAAATAGACTTTTAAGCAGGTAATGAGTGCAAATGTTTATATACAATAAATGGAAAATGTGCCACCATAGAGGTACATATAAAGTAAATGTAAAGGACAGAATGGTTCTCTTTGCCTAGACAAGTCAGGGAAGATTTCAGAGATGAGGTGCCCTTGGATTAGGCCTTGAAGGATGACTAGAAGCTCACTTGTCATAAAGCAGAACAGTTAAGAATATGGGTTTTACACACCATTGTAAAACAATTATACTCCAATAAAGATGTAATAAAAAAAAAAAAAGAGTATGGGTTTTAGAGTCAGACCAGGTTTGGAACAATACTCTGCCACTGGCTCTCTGTGTGACCTTGGGTAAGTTAATTAATTTCTCCTTTTCCATTTCAGTTTTCTCATAAATAAAATGGTCTTTTAAGAATTAAATGAGATTAAATTATGTGTGTGGGTGTATCTACATACACTCACATATAATACTAGCCTTGTGCTTCTCAGAGAGAAATCTAAGTGTAGCTACTACTGTTACAGTTACTCCTGATAGAGAAGAAGCAAGAGTGGCTTGAACAGAAGTGTTTCCACATGTAGGAAACGCTAAATTCAGGAGCATGGAAAAGCATGGCATATTCTTGGAATAGAAAAAAAAGTTAATTAGGGAATTGAGTGTTACATGTCAAGATGCATGGCAGAAAGCCCAATAGATTGTTAAGGAGATGATGTTGGAGAGATGAAGAGATAACTGAGAGTGAAGGACTGTGAATTCCATGTCCAGGAATCCTGTATGCACTTGGGGGAGGGTGGTCACTAGACAATAAAGAGGGGCCAACCTAATATCCAAGACCTAGTAGAATATAAGAAGATGCGTAAGAGCAAGGGCCGTATCTGGTTTACCACTTCCTCTGCGGACCTAACAGAGTGCCTTTCTCAGTGCACCTGCTTCACAAATACTTGCAGAATGAGCAACTGAGTGAGTGGCAGTGGCATCCAGAAGGCAGTGAGGCAACAAAACTAGCTGCAGCAGTTCAGCTGGCTACCAACCACTTGATCTATGTCAGTGGCAACAGTAGTATTTTAAGAAAAAACTAGGAGGCAGAACTGTTAGAACTTGGTTACTGACTATGGATGATGAGAAGGACAGCATCAAGGTTGATCCAGACTCTAGCATGGATCTCTGGGCAGAATCCCAAGGCAACAGGATTTATAGTGAATTATCCCTTTTTGCTGGTGCACTTAGAATGATTTGCCATATTTGTGTGTAACACTGCTGAGGGGATCAAATGAGATCATAGATTTGTGAGTGCTTTGTAAGTTGTAAAGCAACTGTGTAATGGTGAGAGAGATTCATTCATTCACAGGAGTTTGATTGCCTGTTATGTGCCCCTCATAATTTTAAGTGCTGGGGATACAGCCTTAAACAGACAGTGATTCATTATTCAAGGAGTTTACATTCTATTACAATAAGAACTAGTCTGATTTTAGGTTGGGCAAGAATCCTACATGCTCCTCCACTCAGTAAGAACCAACGTGAATTCAACTCTTTCATTGTACAAGGAGATTTCTAGACAGAATTTTATTTAATTATGGGAGAACCCTCAAAATAAATATATAATTCCCATTTTGATGGTGAGAAAACTGAGACTTCATGTATTCAAGTAACCTGTCAAGGTTCACAATACTATAAAGTGGTAAAGCCAAGATGTGCAACTGGGTTGGGCGGTGGGTCATGATGTAATTTTTCAGGAAGGTGGGGTGGAAAAGGTGGTATAATTTGGAAGGGCATAATAAATATTACAAATGCATATTTGGAAACTAAAATGAAATCCTTTTATGTTCATAACAAGGTATACATTTAAAGCTCAGCCAATCTCCTTGGGGGCATGGGTTTAAAAGACTAGGGAACTCTCTCCTAGATAAAAGCTTGATGAGGCTTTCGTAAAGACCCTTCCCAGTTAAGAACCTCAGCCACCTACATTTTCAACATAAAACTATTAAAAACAACATCTCAAAAACCCTGTGAAGTAAAATACCTTTGTTAAAGTGATCACATATATTCCAGTTAAATAATAGCCGTAGGCGAGGGCAAGTAGCAGATAAGGTCAGGAGAGAAAAAGATATGTTTTCAGATGAGATTGGAAATGAGATGGAAAGTCAATGAGGCAGAAATGTACAAGACATTTTTTTTTCCCTGAAGTTTCTTGAATTCTGTTACTAATGATACCTTCAGATTCTGAGGCCTCTGACCGGAAAAAGACACATTGCGTTCAAGGAGGTTCAAGGAGACTGACACAAAGTCCAACCACAGTCTCCTTCTGCCTAGTTCTTTCTGGACTGTCACCACAGTCTTGCTGTATCGCTGTCATGTGTCTATCACTTGAAGTGAAAAGGAATCAGCCATTATGTTCAGGTACCTAATCCAAAGGGAAGAAAGAGAAGTCTGCTCCCCTGCCAACCCAACCAGTGAGAAGGAAGTCATCAACCTGGGAACAGCAAACAAGACACACAGCCCAAATTCTATTCCCCAAGTCCTGCTTTAAATGCCACCACTATTTTGCCATGACTTGGAATTTTGACATTTTGGGGTCCTCCAGACAGGCTGCAGAAATGCAAATACCTATCTGTGGTCTTCTGCAGGATATGCTATACTTGTAGTTAAGAAATGCAAAGGAACATAGTAGATCTCTGTTGGTCAGTGAAGGAAAAAGAAGGCTCTCTGTTCATATGAACTGTGTTTAAATTCTGACCCCTACCTTTATTAACATGTGTCATGTGTTCAACTTGTTTATCACTGTACCCCATGAACCAAGAACACCTCATGGCATTTCAATAAATATTTAATAGAAAATGAATGTGTGACCTTGGACAACTCTCTTTATCTCTCACTCTCCTTTTCGCACTCATCCTTGCTCTTGTGCGTTCTCTCTCTCTCTCTCTCTCTCTCTCTCTCTGTCCTTATGACAGAGCCCATTATTAAAATAATGTGAAGCATTGGATGAAATAATATGTAAAATTCTGACCCAGCTCCTGATGCATAATAAATATTAAAAATCTCATTTCCTTTCTTTTCATAATTAGGAAAGTTCAACCCAGCTATACTACGTACTAGTACTACCCTTGACCAGATCAACCACCATCTCTGAGACTTTATTTCATTGCTACAAGAGAATGATAGAGACATTTCACCCACCTCTCAGAGTTGCTCTGAAGATTACAAGAGTTTACGGAGTTGGATACATTTAGTAAACAGTAAAGTGCTGTTTAAATATTTATTATCATTATCCCTATCATGTCTTTATAGATTTGGGTCAAATTTTGTCAGTGGAGACACGTCTTCCTTTGGTTGTGGGAGCATCTACTGTGTCATGGCAAACTTGGCGTCATTATTAAAAAATCCCACTATGTTTTTATTAACGAAGTCTACCTCTAAGCAGCCAGTTGCTTTCTAGTGCATCTAATCGCACAAAGCAAAAGATCCTGGAGGAATTTATGTGGCCTCAAGGAACATTATTAATGGGGGTCCCTTTTAGGGATGTAATTTTGGAAGCAATTTTCCATGAAATTGCTGAATGTATGCATCCATATAAATTTGAGCCCATTTGGTATAATTTTCATTTAGTCCAATGATTGCACTAATGATATTTTTCAATAGATATTCTCATTTAAGAAGAGAGGATACATTTATCTATTACACGTGTCTAGAAAATATACTGCAAGCTGGATTGTCAGATAAATGTTTCTATGAAGGTTTCCCTGTTTTTTTCTATTCACCTTCACTGATATACCACCACAGGCCTTTTACAATTGAGTAAGGAAAAGGTCTGGGTCACTGAGTTGTCTTCAGTTAGGGTTGAAACATACATCAAGAAAAGGAATTACATTTCATCCTATTTTGTAACCCAACAGACTAACATTGTGAGTGGTTTAAAGGATGGATTTTGGAACCAGGCAGATACAGTTTTGAATTCTAGAGCTTGCCTACACAGCAGATTGCACTGAACTTTACGTTTTCATGCTTAAAAAGGGGTGTAGTAATATCAGTCTCCAAAGTTCTCCCAGAGTTGTTTTCAGAATTAAAAAAAAAAAAAAAAAAACTAAAAATGTAGTAATGGCTTAGTACACTGACTGGCATATAATGCACTCATTAAACAATTGATGTACATGACATCCTCATGGTATTCAATTTTTTAATCAAGGTGTAGTTAGTTTACAATATTACATAATTTTCAGGTGTACAATATAGTGATTCACAATTTTTAAAGGTTATACTCCATATATAGTTATTATAAAATATTGGTTATATTCCCTGTACTGTACAATATATCCTTGCTTATTTATTTTATACATAGTAGTTTGTACCTCTTAATCCCCTACCCCAATCTTGCACCTCCCCCTTCCCTCTCCTTACTGGTAACCACTAGTTTGTTCTCTCTCTGTGTGAATCTGTTTTTTTGTTATATTCACTAGTTTGTTTTGTTTTTTATATTCCACATATAAGTGATATCATACAGTATTTGTCTCTCTCATTTATCTCACTAAGCATAATAGCCTCCAAGTCCATCCATGTTGTTGCAAATGGCAAAATTTCGTTCTTTTTATGGCTGCATAGTATTCCTTTATATATATATATATATATTTATTTATTTATATAAAGCATCTTCTTTATTCATTCATCTATCAGTGGACACTTAGGTTGCTGCCATATCTTAACTACTGTAAATAATGCTGCTGAACACTCTTTGACATAAATCTAAGCAGTATTATTTGGATCTGTCTCCTAAAGCAAAGGAAACAAAAGCAAAAATAAGCAAATGGGACCTAGTTAAACTTAAAAGCTTTTGCACAGCAAAGGAAACCATTGACAAAATGAAAAGACAACCTACTGAATGGGAGAAAAGATTTGTCAGTGATATGATCAATAAGGGTTAATATCCATAATATATATAAACAGCTCACACAGTGCAACATCAGCAAGGCAAACAACCTGATTAAAAATGGTCAGAAGACCTGAATAGACATTTTTCCAAAGAATACATGCAGATGGTCAACAGGCACATGAAAAGATGCTCAACATCACTAATCATCAGGGAATGCAAATCAAAACCACAATGAGGTCTCACGTCACACCTGTCAGAATGGCTGTCATCAAAAAGACCACAAATAACCAATGTTGTCGAGGACGTGGAGAAAAGGGACCCTTGGTGCGCTGCTGGTGGGAATGTACGCTGGTGCAGCCGCTGTGGAAAACAATATGGAGGTTCCTCAAAAAATTAAAAATAGAACTACCATATGATCCAGCAATTCTACTCTTGAGTATATGTATGAAGAAAACAAAAATGTTAATTTGAAAAGATACATGCACCTCATAGAATTTTGATGCTGAATAGAACCAAAGTAAAATGTGTGTGTGCGTGTATGTGTGTGTAACCTGAAATCCAAAATGGTTACATAATAAGTCCAAATGAATCTAAAGCTATACAGTTAATGAAGCAGTGGTACTGGGAGTAGAATGAGTTTCAAGGGACCTTGGAGATGAGTCAGGCCAGGCTCCTCTACTTGAAGCGAGGAAACTGAAGTAGAGAGGATACATGACTTGCCATAGTTGGTGGAAGTAACAGAACTAGACTACTGCTCTTAAATTCTAATTCAGTAGCACCTTATTAAAACAGCCCTTCTCCCAGAGTTCCCACACAACTCTTTTTTCCATCTGCCTGCCTTCAGCTTATCCTCACTCCATACATATATCAGGCTGTTATTTTAGAAATGCAACCCTGTATATTACCCTGAACCATGTCTTACCTAATTTTTCCCAAGACAGAAAGAAGGGTGTGGGGCGTTAGAGATTGTTTTTTACGTCTTTCACTTCCAGAAAGCCAAAATACCATTCTCTTTGCAGCCTCATTGTGTGTGTGTATGTATGTGTGTGTTCACATATGCACACACAAGCACATGTGTGATGTCCCCTCCCAATTATACCAAGTTTAGGACATCAGCAGCAACTTACAGGTTGCCAAGCCCTTCTGCTTTCCTCAAAGATATCAGTATCAGTGATGATCATGGTGATGGTAATGAGCCTATAAATATTGGATATTCATAGTTACATAACTCTCTTGACCCCACAGAAAACCAGGTTCTTTTGGTCTCAGTCAGCAATCATCATGGCCACACTGTTACTGAGTCACATGCCTGCTACATCCTTCAGACCTTCCTCAGGTGAATCTACAACTTTAACTGGTACCTCCCATCTCCAGAGGCTTCCACATTAAACCAATCTATCCATCATGTCTTCTCCCTCATCCTTCAAAAATATACAAGTCATTTAATTATTTTCAAAAGACTTCATCTGACCTCATTATAACCCTGAGTTATTATTCTGTTCTCTTATCCCTTATTTGGCCTAACTTTTCAAAATATATATGTGTGTGTGTGTGTGTGTGTGTATGTGTATATATATATATATGGCAATTTGCTTCCACATCCTTCCCACTTAATTCCTCTAATTCCCCAAGGCAAGGTTTATGCCTGGTCTTTTCTGATGTTGATGTCTCACCAAGACAGCAATGGTTCCTCATTAGCAAAAACGTTGCTAAAGGCAATTGTTTTTCTATTCTTTGTTTATTTTGCCCTTTAGAACATGTCACACTGTTGATCATCCTAACCCCACCATTCTCTAAATTTGAAACTTACATGGGAAAAGTTGCACCTAAAGGAAAAAAAATAAGCATACAAATTTACTGGTGTAAACTACCAAGAAGCCTAACAAGGAAAAATGCCTGCTTTTGTAGCATTGCACGCTGGTAAAATGATTCTTTAACTTGAGCGTGAACACTACATCTTCCTAGTCAGTTTCCATTATTCAGGATTATCTCAGAAATCTGGTGATTTTTTTAGGGTTTAATTTTCTCCCAGCCTTCTTGACACTCACTTTGAAATCAGAGGCCCTTATTCCACATTAGAGACACAGCACTGAGAGCAGAATCTGGATCTTCAGTTTGTGTTCCATTTGCTTGTTTAATTTCATTTTATGTTTCACCCTTATACAATTTATATTTAAAGAAAAAAAATATTTTCTCCAGTTAGATATTGTTGATATGACATTTCAGCAGCTGGGTTTTGCTGTTTTGTTTGGGCCTGAACACCTTGGTGCTTGACTATATCGATATTGTTGGACCTTGTCCAAACCACTTGAGTGTCTGCAGTTCTCAATGACCCTTACCACTAATATGAGATCAAAGCATTGTTTTCAAAGTTCTAGACAACAGAAACACTTTTTATAATAAGAATTTTTGTGCATGATATCAAGATTTTACTGACCATCTTATCTCATTTCCAATTTTATTTTTTCTTTATCAGAGAATGTCAGTATAACATACAATTTTTTTGAAATTTGCAGAAACTTCATTTGGCCTTTATCTGTCAAGCTTGTTAGCTGGAGACAAAGGTCATACATGTTTTGTCTTCTGGCTGTATTGTTAGGTTTATTAATATGAAATATTCTCTTTTCTCACTTTTTTAGCCCTAAATTTCAGTCTATCTGATATTAATATTGCTATCCAAGGCAGTTTTAAAATTTATATATCATGGTGTATATGTGTTTCCTTTTTATTTTGAAAGAAATATTTCTTATAAGTACCATATTACTGGATCTCTTTTTTATTAATTTTTTTCTTCACCATTTTCTTCTATTTAAAAAACAAAAAATCTTTCCTGCTTCTGTTAAATTGATAATGTTTTGTTTCTATTTTTCCCTTTTCTAGTTTGAAAGTTACATATTCTGTTTCTATTATTTTTGTTCCTTCCCTAAATTGTTACTAAGCATTTTATTTATTTTTTCTAACAACATCTAATGTTAATCAGTGTCTACAGCTTCCATGTATCCAAGACACAAAATTGAGTTATGCTTTCATCTCCTACTCCTACTTCATTTCTACTCTCATTACGTAGTTGGAATCATTGGAATTTTAATTCCAAATTGTTATAGTAAATATGCATATATGTATATTTTTCATGTCCAGTGGAGGCACTAATGTGTCATTAGTTTCTTTTCTCATAAGTACTTATTACCTATCATTATGTCCTTCTGTATTCATTATTCTTTCTTTCTTTCTAATCATTCTTTAGAAATATTTTTGCTGGTAATTTCCTAAGTCCTGGTTTGTCTGTAAATATCATTATTTTCTCTCATATTTAAATTATAATTTAGTTGGATGTATCATTCCTATTTAAATTTATTTTGTAATATATTCGCATGTTCTGCCTACCACACCTGTATATTCATGCTCCATGTTTCTTAGCTTCTCTTTTATACTTTCCATTTCCTTACACCTTCCTGATGCTGTGGCAGCTTTGGTTTTCCAGGAATCAGATGTTGTGGTGAAATTAAGAATGCAAAAAATTTAATGAGGAATTACACTACACCTGTGATATCAAAAGGGCATGGTAGGATCAGGGGAAAGGGGGGAGCTGTCAGAATACTGTACTTGCCAGACAGTCCCTGTCAGCCCAAACAGTACTCCAGAGCAAACTGCTCCTCAAAAGGAGCCCCACATTACCACTGCCTTGCTAAAGCATCGGCTGGGGGCTGGTCTGAGAATAGCATGACCTTGACTCAAATGCCGAGGTAGCCACTTATGAAGCCAACCACTGAAGACAGCTAAGCACTCCCCCTACAGCTGGACTTTTAATCCTTTTTGAAGGGGATCTGGGTGTGCATCTCACATAGCAGAGAAATATTCTGGGAGATTTTTACAGCTTCCAGATCACCAATTTCTCCTTGACTCTGTATATTCTACTGTTCAGTCTATCTGTCTTGTCATTCCTACTAATATTTCCATTATATAACCGTTTTCATTTCATTAAGAAGATCCCCTGCTTCCTCTTTAATACAGTCTCTCAGTTTTGCTTCATGTGAGCTCCACTTTCATTTTTCACTGAGAATGGTAATTATGCTTATTATAAATTGCTTTTCCTGTCAGCTCTGTTTCTCTGTTGTTTCCCTTTTATAGTGCAAGTGCTCACATATTTTGTAATCCTTGCCTACAAGCTTATGTTCACAGTTGAGTTCAACCTCAAGACCATCAGCTGACTCTTCTAGGGCTGGAAGCTTCTACTGAGGTCTTTCCTTTGCTGTTTCCAGTAAGATTAAGAATTGGGTGATAGGTAGCAGCAGGAGAAGAGCTTCTCCCACTGTCTCTCTGGAATTGCAGACTATTCTGTTTCTGCCTTGTCTCCCATCTAGAAATGGTTCCTCTGACCACAGCTGATTGTTCTGAAGGCCTGGAGTAGTGGGGATGGTTCACAGAGCCTGGCCACCCTTCAGCCCCTATCAATTTTGTCCTTCCCATGCGTGCTTGGCATTCACATCCAGGGGTATGAAACACCCCTACTGCTGCCCCTTTGCCTACTAGTGCTATCGGTATTTACCTACAAGTCTCTGGAGCTTCTGCTTCCTTTGGTCAAATCCTACCTCTTCTCAGCCTCTCATATTCTTCACAGCCTCTATTTTGAATATGCCTCTGTAATAATTCAATTAAAAACCTATTTTCTTACATTTCAGATATTTGAAACAGATCATGGAGAAAATGGCATGAACCCCAAACACCATGTTGACCAGAAGTCCCACCTTAATGAAATTTCAATTTTTTCCCCAATAGGAACATGGATTCGTGTTCATTGAAGTGAATGATGGGGAGGTCTGAAGCCTTTCTCTCCAGAGGTCCCTTTGCATCTCACCTATGGCTCCATGGAACACAGTGCTTAAAATCATTGTATTAATGATCTTCAGGGTCACATTACTCATGCATTTTATGATTCCAGGGCGCAGGAATCACTGTGTTATTTGTAAGAACTCCAAAGTCTCAAAGGGCAGAGTGAATAGAATTCTCCCTCTTTTTTTCTTATTCCACAAACATAGACTGTTGAAGAGCTGGAAAATCCCATAGGCTGTTTCCTAGGTCCAATATTGAATAAAGACAGGATCCTCACTTCCCTTTAACATTTTAGGCCTCTTTCTCCACATCTGTCAGAGAACAACTCTCCATTTTCCACATTCAATCAATCTTTCTCCCATTTCATTATTGATTATATCCACGAGAGTAATGACCGATAGCTTGAGGGAAATATGCACAGAAGCAAGTTGTGAATATCAATTATATGCTTAGTCCAGGTCAGGGAAACCATTTTAGAAATGGCTGACCACTTGTGAGAAGCTTGGTAAGCTTTTTTTTTCACTGTTTGATAAAATTCATTATGTCACATCTTGGTTTGCTTTTTTTTTTTGGTAATTTCTTCACACATTTTAGTTTTGAAAGTTGAGTTCACGGAAAGGACTCTGAAAGATACCAGTTGAGTGGCTCTGTTAAATGTCTCTGGCTGAATAAAAATGTCTCTTAATGTTTGAGAAAAAAAAGTGAGAAAGAGAATCGTGAAATTTCTTGCAGGGGAAAGTGTGAGTGCCATTAACATTCCCCACACAGCATGGAGTTATATGAAGACAGGTCTCTTCCAGATGTTCAGTGAAACTAACAGCACATGCAGGCAGAACGAAGTCTGGCGAAGATAATGTTCTATAAGAGGGCTGATTGCCTGATTTTGCCTACTGTGAGAACCTGTGTTTTGGAAATAATTATTAAGTAGCGTTTACTCCATTGAACGATCAGTCTGTAAAAGCATTTCCCAACGTGTCTTTTGCAGAACAGTTGTCTTATGAGATGTGCTGTGAAAAAAGACCCAGTAGTCAAATAAATTTGGCAAGTAATTCTACATCCACTCCTCCTTTGGGTGATCTCTCATGCATATTTTCATATTTAAGCAGTTTAATTATTATTAATCTGGCATTTCCCAAAGCTGTTTACCATAGCACCCTCTTTGGTAAGGTTACTTGACACCTGTTGATGTGGACAGGTATAATATATCCTGTTAATTAAGAGCATGGACCACAGAAAGAGGGACCATTTCCAGTCCTTCCATTTACAGGTTAACCTCTTTCAGTTTCACTTCCTTATCTGTAAAAGGGAAACATTAATGGTTATCTTGCAGAACTGTTATATTCACATGCACTAATACAACTAAAGAAACTAGCTCGGTACCAGCAATGTGCAGAGGGATCAGAAAATAGTAGCCGCATAAGCAGTGATTATCCTAATGAAATTAGTATTAATAACAGAAACTCAACAAAAAGGAGACCTAGAAGACCATAAAGCTGTAAGCGCATGGATATTTCACTTTTCCTTTATTTGATCCTAGAGATGTAGTAGAGTGAGATTAAAGACCCAGAAAAATGTTTGCTATGGAGAAAAATAAAAAAAATAGACATACCCCTTAAAGTCAATTTCTGTTATTGTTCCTCTGGTGGAGCCCTCTCTGTACTCATGTCCTGTGATGCTTTCTGTTTCCTTTCTGACACTTATTTTGTATTTACCCTGACAAGGAAGTTGCTTTCTATAATCCCTATGTCCTTCCTGCCCGACTGTCTCTTCCTCAGTGATGAACTCAGTGTCCTTAAACACAACCACTGTTCTGTGTAGCTAAGGAGGTCTTGGAGGAGCCTGGGGAGAGACATAATTTTTCCCTAAGTTGAACCTCAGATCGAATTTGAATTGAGGGTTTCCAGCAGCTGTGTTTCAATAGAACAGCAGACCCTAGTAGGAGGTGGTAGGTTTAAATTTTCCTGTTAGTTTCTATTCTTTACTACTGGATTTGGTAAAAAATAAAACAAACAAAACATTCGAATTCATTTGGCAGCTGTTCTTATCACTCCAGCACGGGTGCTCAGAATTTCAATGTTAAACCTGTTTACACGTTAATCATGATTCAGAATTCAAGAAAAGTATAATGACTGAGTACATGAGCTTCGCTGTTAAAGACCGGGATCTGCTTATATTAGAATAATCCACTTGGCCTCTGCAGGCCTCACTTTCCTTATTTGTAAAATGAAAAACAAAGGTACCTATTTATGAAGATTATAGTTAAGATTAAAAGAAATAATGAAGAATATCTGCTATTCCGTTGGCTGAGGAGACTGTTAGTTTTCAGGAAAGAGTGAAAGTTGACAGAGTTTATCAGTTTTTGCATGAGTTAGATTACTATCCCAGAATGGGAATTTTGCTAACAATTCTTTGTCCATAAATATATTAATGCATCTTGTGTCCATTAAAAAGGTTGCAGACCAGGTCATAAACAAGGAAATGTTATGTTCCAAAGTCAGAAATGTCAGAACAAAGACCAAATCTTATCCGATCCAGAGCAGACCTTAAAATTTCATAGTCTATTAGCAAATGGGCATTTGTTTCTGAGGAAAAGTTGTAGAAGCCTTCTAACATCAAAGAATTTCAAGGCTGTTTTGCTAAATGGATGATTGAGGACAGTCCTACAATAATGTACACAGGAAGTAGCATCTGCTTTAATCTCTGTCTCCTTGGCCCAGGTTATTTTCAAGCCCATGGGAGAAACTGACACAGCATTCTAGGGATTGGGTCATAGTTGACAGATAAGGAGCCAAGGTCCTGTTCATCAGTTCTCTCTTCGGCTATGTCTAAGCTGCTATTCTACTAGTGTGATAAGTATTTGCTATCAAACGACTATATTAACATTTATTTTTCATCTTCCTGCTATTTTTCATGTATTTTGGTAAATTCTTATGGTTTGAATTCCCTTTGTACACCCTTATTTAAAAAACATACTTATACTTTATATGTTTCTATTAGTTGAAATGGTAGCAGATCTATATCAGCTCGCTCTTATATCTGTTGCCTCCTATTTGTGCTGGATTATTTCCTCTTGTGTTTTGTAATTTGAAGTTCTAGACTCCTCTTCCTTTGCAGTCTGAGTTGAGGGCATATCTCTCTAGCAAGGAACTGTATAGGAATTTTCCAGGTACCCAAATAAGACCAAAGACCAGGGATTATTAGTACGTTAATAGCTAAGCTTGTGACTTCACAAATCATAAAGATGTTTAAATTCAAGCCCTACACCCAAAAGTGAAACAGGGTTATGATTTTAATTTCACAGATTCTTGAAAGATGTTTTTTCCATCCAGAGACTAGTGACAGACGGACATGTTTTCTTAAATTTTTACTACGCTGAAGGATGGTTTTGAATGCACTCTTCTTTTCATGAGGGAGTCCCAGTTTAATGAAACTTAGAATCAATTCTCATCTTTACCCCTGGTGAGCCCAAGGTCATATCTGCTGTCTCTGAATATGTGTTAAACTCCGTAGCCTCTAGTTTAGGGGCCACACTCACTCCCAGCTGTGGTGTTAGCACCTGCATGTCTACTCTCATTTGTAGTTCCATTTTTATTCATGGCACTGGGAGATTTCCCTTTTGTTCCGACAAGCTGGGCTATGCATTTAGAAGAAAGTTTGCATCATTTGGTTGAGAATGTCTAAGTGTTTATTATTGATGGGTTTTGGTTTCTGCAGTCAACTATTTTGCCCTAACCCAGAGTCAAGCAGTGTTGTTTCAACCTTGGGTTCTTCTGTGGTTCTGGGCAGCTGGCAGCACTAAAGGGGTATGTAGTATGGTGGCTCTCAGTCCTTCCCTTGCTTTCGGCAGAACTGCTTTCCTTTTGTCTGTTTTTTATGCTGGGCTTCTGAATAAGAATAGGTTTCAGCCTTTTTAAAATAAAGTTTTTAAAATCCTGCATTAAATTTTGTAATAGAAAATGTTGATTCATGAAGAACATGAATCTCATTGTCCCATGGCGTGAGCACCTAACAAATTCCAAACAGCTACAATCATTCTACAAACAAACATACACTCTTTTTATGTTCCTGCAGCAGAAGTCACCTCGAACTTAAGATGCAGTTGAGGCAACCACACTTCCCCAGGAAGGAGACCACTCCAGAGAGAAGCTGAGCAAAGTCAGAGGCCCATCAAGTTTTGTGAACTAGGAAAAGTTCCTTCATTAATGCTGGCAGAAGTGGGGACCTCACGTCTGGAAGGAGTCAGTAATGCATTAGGTTACTTCAGCTGTAGAAAGAGTTCATTACACCATGGAGGCAAGAACTCCTCTAGTCCCCAAGAGGCTCCAAATAAGGTGGAATATTGGCTGTTGGGATCCTGTCCTAGATAAAGTATAGCAAAGGGAACAGAACAAATACAGGGGGTTGAAGAAGTTTGGTAAAGCATGAGAAGAAGGTAAAGGTAGAGAGAGGGAGCAGACAGTTACAGAAGAGAAAACAAAAATATGCTAACAAGGACAAAATCTCCAGATGTTGGATGTGAAATGTTGCATGTCTTAGAGTCACAGACTTGCTAGAATCGGCAGAGCAGACTTCACCAACGAACATACAAGTAGAAACATTTTCCATGTCTGACAGTTCTGATTAATATGACCTCTAGTGAAGTTCCCTCCCACTGCCTATGAGTACACTCGATTGGCCTTCACCCTGTCTTTACACCAAGCCAAGCTTGTTCTGACATTGAGCCATTGGACATCCTATCACTTCTGTCAGTGGTACTTCTCCACTTGGACTTCTTGTCTTACTTCAAATGCTGCCTGCTCAGGGATGCTCTCCCTCCTCTTCAGCACACACCTCCATACAAAACTAAAGGAGGTTCCCCTTTGACATGCTTTCTTAACACTCTGCAACTCCCCTTTAACATACTTAATTCAGTTGTAATGATATAATTATTTTTATCATCTTTTTAAAAATATATTTCTTTCCTTATCAGAAAGTATATGCTATTAAGCAGAATAAAAGCAGGGACCGTCTGTTTTCCATATCTAGGATCATCCCTGGCACTCAAAAAAAATATGTCTCGGGGAAATAAATGAAAAGTTTAAAAAGTAGAAGACACATTTTTTACAAGTTAAAAACAATTAGTCTTATAATAAAGTACTTTACGGAGTCAACTCTTCATTCCCCACAAGACCACAAAAAAAGTCAATTGATCAAGAAAAGCTAAGTTTATTAGATTTAGTGCAGGAAAGAAGACAGAGTCTTAGCACTGTTTTCAAAATAGAAGTATATAAGGTTTTAGGGCCTGGGGTGGGTGACTGTAAGACAGGTCTTACAAGATGGAAATCTGCTGGGTTAGGGCAGAGATTGTGACATCATAGATTTGGATTGATAGGCACAGTGAAGTGAGGGTCTTGAAGTAATTCTTGAGAGTAGGGTATCAATCTTGATAAGTAAGCTGTTGGTTCACAGTCTTATCTTCCATGAGCATGTATTTCCTGGAGCAAGCAATTGAATTATTATTATTATTTTATTCTCAGCATTGTTTAGCAAAGAAGCAGTTAAGCATACAACATCCCAGAGTTGTTTAGCCCAGAGAGAGGAAAGTATAACTATCTCTAATATTGTCAAATACAGGGACAGGGAATGATTTTGGTTTGAATTCTCAGTCCCCCCTTTTTTGGTCATACTTTGGCCTGAGCTTAATGATAAACCATAATTGTCCGGAGACTTGATGGATCCAGATTTCCACTTATATTTGATTGCTATGTTATCACACTTTTTAGACATTGAAAGGTTGCAGATTGTCTTGTTCTTTTTTGCTGGAAGATTGTTGGATCATTTAATGGGACAGTGGCTTCACTTGGGTACTTCAAAGCTAAGAGAAGAATTATAATCAGATTGTACAGTACATTTCTAAGCCAGGAGTCAGAGGGCCCACATGAAACCAAGAGAACAGATCCTGTCCCCAGTTTGGAAGATCCCACAGAACCACATACATGGTATTGGATAAATTATCTAATGTCACCTTCTTTCTTTATGCTTGGTCCATGAAGGTTATTTGCTCTTCTCAACCCTGCTTCCAGAAATAAAACTACAGAAACTCCAAGAATTTTCTTTTACTTTGCCTGATTGTCCATATTTAAATTCAATCATTTAAGCCTTGAGGGTTGAATTTAGAGGGAAAGAAAGGTTGCCTCTGAGAACTAGTACATGCTGGCATAGCAACCCTGTGAGTTCTGACAATAAAAAGTTGAGGTGTAGAAAAGAGAAGCAATTTGCTAGAAGTGGGACAAGTAGAATATGTCGAATACTGGATATGAATCTGAGTCCCTCTGAGTCCAGAGATTGTGTGCACCCCACTGTACCATATAATCTCCCTTTGAGGAATAACATGAAATGCAATTATGAGTTAACTACATACGTTTTTCCTAAT
Source organism: Lagenorhynchus albirostris (assembly GCF_949774975.1). Taxonomy (NCBI): domain Eukaryota; kingdom Metazoa; phylum Chordata; class Mammalia; order Artiodactyla; family Delphinidae; genus Lagenorhynchus; species Lagenorhynchus albirostris. Next base: position 16,609,961 of record NC_083101.1, read on the forward strand.
AATACTGTTATAGTCATATCATTCTCACTTTTGAAGGATAAATGGGGGCTTGGGTTTTTCCTGGAGACAATGCGAAGCCACAAGAGGGACCAGGAGGGGACTCACAGGATCAGTTGTTTTTCTTGTGGTAGCCACATGTGGGGTGAGAGCAAACAAGCCTGAACACCCAGAGATCCCTGTCTATAACCATAGACGGTTAAAAACAAACTTCTCCTTAGAGATAAAGGTAGCTGAATAGATCCACTGTCAGATGGGAAGGACTGTTGTTTTCCAACTTTAAGAAGGATGTATAATTTAGGCCAAGATAATCACCAGTGATGCAGACAGCAGAGATTAACTTGAAAATTTAATATCAAAAGATTGGAGGACTTGCTTACGAAGCCACAGCTTCTAAATTATATTGAGGCAGTGGTTGGTTACAAGTGCTCAGATGCCTCAATGTGCAGAAGAATATTAAAAGATACCACATGTCCTCTAATTAAAATCACAGCAAAATGGAGTAATGATTGCAGATATGATGTTAGCAAAGGGTAGGAGGATGATTGGAGAGCAGTGCCAGGAAGCCAACAGGGGCTGGAAACCATGGCCTCCATGGAGAGAAGCCTTTGTCCAAATTGCAGCAAAATCCCTGGAAATTAGCAAGAGCTAGAGGGAAAGCTAATATTCATTGCTGGCTTTATAGAGAATGAAAATATTGCTCTATCACACATGATTTGGACAAAGGTTTGGTCTGTTTGTTCAGTGCAAAGTGGCAACTGGGAGCAATTTAAAACTGAGCCTGAGCTTGCAACTCACACCCAACAATAACAATCAGATGTTCCCAAGCACTTGATGCTTTTTTTTGGTTGGTTGATTGTATTGTCTTTGTGTGATTATTTGTTTGCTTTTTAATTTTTTTAGGGGTGGGTTAGTAGAACAAAGCCAGCAAAATGGAAGGTTTCCACTTATTCCTAAGAGGACAATATTGGGGCTTTTCAAGAGGACTGGCAGGCATTGCACATACGAATCTTTCCCTAAAATTGGCATAAAAAATGTGTCATTTAGAACATGTCTTGCATTTTCGAGGCATAGATTTCTGAGATGAAGTCACAGTGTGAGGTTTTCTGATAGCTTCTCTCCAAAGTGGAGAAAGCTGGTTGGAATTAATATGAACCATAATGGCTAATGAGAGAATAGAAAGACAGGTGAGAATGATCATTCCGTTCATCAGCCCATCCCTATTCAACCCTCATAACCAGATTTTCCTCCTCTGCAGTTGTACTTCCCAGGTCCTAACCAAAAAATGGAGTGAAACCCAGACCAAGATGACTTTGTAAGCAGAGGATATTCATGCATATTGCACATAGGCTGCCACCTCCCGTATGATGGTCACAACAGACATCATTAATCCATTACAGCACTCTTTCCCACTGACTCCAGAGCACGCTCAGAATCCTTCTCAACAGAGCGTTCCAAGTCACTATCAGTCTTCAGAGGTGTCATGCAAGATGCTAACCTCATGCTAGGGAAATTCTAAAAATTTAGGAGATTCCTGAATACATCTCATCTACAGGAAAGGAGGATATAGATAGCGAGGTGTAGGAAAGATGACTGAATTAACCGTCAGAAGTCCAGGGCTTCTGTTTCCTCTCCTGCTTATCACTCTTGTGATTTTGAACAAGTAACGATACTCTTTGACCCTCAGTTGCTTCATCTATAAAACTGGAGTAATGTGTACCAGTAATACAAATAGTAGAATATGTTTTGAGCCACAGCAAGGTGTAAAAGCAAATTCTATTATTGGTATTAAACTCTGGTAATTACTAACTCCATTGTTTGACTCTTTTATAGCTGCAGCACAGTTGCTGGCAAAAGCACTTTTGCCCAAACTTCTTTACCCCACTTTATACCACATTCCATGCTTCAGTTGTCCTCAAATGTGTATGGCCATCAGAATTGGAGGGGGTGCTTCTTAAAATACAGATTACTGGGCTCCCCGACCAGGGTTCCTGATCCAGTAGAACCGAGGGGTTGGGGCCCATGAATTTTCAGTTCTAACAAGTTCCCCAGTGATTTTGATGTTGCAGGTCCCAGGACACTACTTAAGGGAGCTCTACCCCACCTAAATTCTCCATTATCATGTTTAGCCCATTTCCCATATATTCTAGGATGCATCTACAACAAACCCAACCCCAGAGATCTCTCAATTCCCAGAACCGCTACCCACTGAGAGTTTTCTACCATTCCTATGAGCCTTAGCGTGTTTATGTAAATATTTTTAGGAATCTTTTCATTTATACATGCCTTGCCTTCCCAGAGAAACTGGGAAGTTCCTGAGGCTTTGGACTGATGAATGTTTAGATCTTTTTCTACCATTACTGACGCTGGTCTAAGTATCCACCTGCCCCCAAAGTAACCCCCTCAAAACATCTCCTGGGTGGTTCTTGAGGACTCCCTAAGTCTGCCTAAAGGGTGCCAAGGAACAGCTCTCAGGCATCCTTTTCCTGTAGACAGCACACCTGTCACCACACAGCTGCTGTCCTAGGGAGATTAACCTTCCACTGGACACAGCTACCCTTCCCTTTGAGGGTGACCACAGTACTTTGTCACTCTTGCCTCAGGAGGAAACTGGCCCCCAAATTCCAGGCTTCTTTGTTTGGAGAGCCCCATAATGAGGCCCAGCCATTTCCTTAATTTTCTACAGTGGTAGCGATCAGGCTATAATGTATTTAGAAGTTTATCTAAAGGATAATACATATAGAGAAAAAGTAACTGCAGAGATTAATTTACAATTACAGCACAGGCCCAGACCCATACTACAGTCCTGGCCTTCTGCCTTGTTCCCACTGAATCTTCACATGGCTAGGTCCTGCCACTGGAAGTAATCCAGTTTTCTTTGCAGCTTGGACTCCTAGGTCCAGAGAAAGAAAGACCATTCCCCCTCACTGCATTCTCCATCCCACCTCCTAAGTTCTTGCATTCCTGTTTCCACCTCTCTTCATCACTCTTTGAGAGTAGAAACAGCCAATTCCTTCAGGGAAAGCCTTGCCTTTACCCAAAAGGAATAATCTGGCTCCATGGCCCCAGTGATATAGTCATAGGGTAGCTGGATATCAGTACATTCCCAAGTGTCTAATATTTAGTCTTAAAAACCACTTTTTTTCTTAAAATATCAATGACCCCATTCCTTTTTCATTCTCTGTTTACCCAGAATTCCAAAAATTTGGGGGTACAATTTCACCCACAGTCATCTTGTTACATAAGTAGAAATGTATTGGGAATGTGTTAATAAATAAATGCATATTAGTTTGACCTCTTTGTATCTATCTAAAGGCCACTGTGACTTGAGAAACACGTTTAAACAGCTAAAACAGAGCTCTAGAATCTCCAGTTTCTCCTCTGCTCCTAATGCCATTTCTCTTTACACTTAACCCCCCCACCCCACTGCATCAACGTGCTTTTGCAGCAGGCGAAAGTCCTTGAGCCTATTTGTCCACACAGTAGGCCAACCCTTTATCTATTCTGCCCCCCTCCTGAATAATTCTCTGCTTTGCATCTGCCAGTATTTTTACCCAGGCAACCGCAGGTGCTCACTTGGAAGGCTCTGCCTTGAGCAAAGATTGCTTTGTTTGTTCCCATTGCTGATTTGTTAAGATGAACCCGTCCATCTGTCCATGTGCCACAGACCCCGGATGGCGGGTGAAAAGCAATAAAAGAAAACCACTCTTTGATGGCCCTTCCAGCAGCACAGTGCCGGCGTGAGCAGAGGTTGTTATCTCGTAATGTCACTGCTATTTCCAATGGGCCGCCGATGGATCTGCTGACTGGTGAAACAAAGGGGAGACAGGGTTAACACAGTTCCTGAGCTTTGTAAGGGGCAACACTGTGCTGAGCTTTGAGTGGCTTTTACTGCCTATCGATTGGTGTATCGACTGCAATTTGATGCTCCTTCTCCCATGGGGAAGTTGTCACTGGTGTATTTATTTAATAAATCCCACCGTGGGCAATGACCACTGCAGGGCTGACTTAGCTTCTGTGCTTCTTGATGGACTGGGGAGAGAAATAGGCTAAAAGTGTGAAGGTGTTTTCCAGCCCCAGGTCTGCCACGAAATTGCTCTATGACCTTGGCTGAATCCCTTCTCCTTTACTGCCCTCGAGTCCCTCCTCTGACCCAGGAGATCCCAGGTCTGACCCAAGAGGAGTCGATGATTCCGTGATTCTTATTTCAAGACTTCCAACTCCCCAGAGTTGCAGCATGAACTGTTTCAGAAGGCCCCCAAAATAGCAGCACAGTAATTGCAATGTATATTCTAATAGCAGCAGCTGTAGTAACAGAGCCACCCCCTCCCCGGGTTTCCTCTTTAGGGGTGATATGCCAGAATGAGAAACAAAATTACTGTGTCTGTTCAGCAAATTCCTCCTGACAAAATCTTTAAGCATTGACAAGAGTAATATACTGAAAATTAGTTTAGAAGTGTTTCAAGTTTCAGAAATCAATCAAAATCAAATTAGGTTCTGAAGACGCTGTCTGTTGAGTTTTAGGAAAAAATAAAGATTTGCTTCAGCAACTCGGGAAAGTGGCTTTGACCCCGAAAGAGATGACTCTTGCACAGAAAGCAATTGTCCTTCCTTACATCTACCTTTTGGGGCCCCTCCAAGCAATGGGCTGAGTATCCCTTTGTTCTGTTGTCCCAGACATTTGTAAATAACTCCCCAGTTGACCTACATTGTAATCCCATTTCTTTCCTTTCATCTCGCAACCTCCAAACCCTATCCAAAACTGAACGAGAGAAAAATTTGAAAAAGTAAAAGAACTAGTCTTACCTCCCAGTGTAGTAAAAAGGGCTGGTGGTGGGAAGAAAAAATAATTAATAGCCCATGATCTCCCTTACCTTGGTCTGATTGTCAAGTGCAAAAGAGCAGATGGTGGAAACAGAGTCATATTTGGGACATGGGAAGGCAGGTTTCTGTGGGGGCACGTAATGAACAGGAGTTCCAGCTTTGGCTTCAGTCCTTCTCCATATGCACGGCTCATGAATCAGAGTCTTTCCCAGCCTAGGAGGACAATAGCGATCTCATTGACATTTATGTTCAAATTACAGTGGCTCAGTTACCGTCTCACAGTGACTCACCACCCCCCCCCCAGCTCACCCTCCCCCCTTCTTAGCTTTTTGGGGACTTCTCAGAGAGATTAACATGTGTCCACAAACCAGGTTGGAAGCCATAGTCATCACAAAAAGACTCTCTTGTTTTTTACTCAGTTCTACTGAGTAACAGGTTTTACTCAGTGCCTTTATTATATATGACATTTCCATGGTGACCTCTTCATGCCCAAGTCAGTAGTTTTTAACCCATTAATTTGGAGCTGTCTACCTATACACAGGCTCACCTGAGCACAGAAGAAGAGTTGCATTATCTGGTTGCCATTTCCGTCAGACCCATAATTTCAGATAATCATATCTCCCTATTCCCTAGAGAGTTTACACTATTGAAGATTCCATTGACTTTTCAAGGTAATAGCAACTTCTCTTAGGTTCCCATAGCCCTCACCTTTGGCACCTATCCCAATTTCTTATAATTGTCAACATGTTGCTTCCTCACTACATCAAAGATATTAGCTCTCACCCTTCCCAACTTTGTACATATGAAGGATTTATCTGTGGGTGTTTTCAGTCTCTGCACAGCTAGCTCTTGAGAGCCGAATGTCCCTTCTGAGCCTGATGTGCTTCCTGCCTTTAGCAAACCCTGGGGCCAGAAATACACTAAGCTGGTTGATGCTGGCTCTCCACCAGTAACTTTGTGTCTGGGAATGCCTAGATGGAGGACTCATCTATTTATCCTAGCAGCCTAGAAAAGAACTTGGCACACAATGTGGACTCAGTGTTTCTTTATTTAAGATATGTATGGATGGATAGATGCGTGGGTAGCAGAAGGGATGGAAGGAAGGATAGAAAAGTCAATGACAAAATTAATACGTATTTTCTGGAAATAATAATAATCAAAATTATGCTAAAAGAATTGTCCCATTAAAAATCTTGCCTGCTTAATAAATACCACATGGGCATTTGGAAAATTCAATGCAGACAAAACTAAAAGTTACAACTAATTTGCTGTCTGAATAAAACTACTGTTAAAATATTGTTGCATTTTCATATGGTTGTTTTTCTGTGCATATAAGGCAAACATATTTTCCTTAACAAAATTCTTGTTAGTATATTCTGATTTATAACACCTCTTTTTTTTCACACTTAAGTTATACCATGGGAGGTTTTTCTTTAATATGTTTTGAAGTTTTCTCGTAAGACATGGTTTTTAATGGCTTCACAGTATTCTATTTTGTTGGTGTAATCAATTTTAATTTTCCATTCTTTGCCATTTAGGTTTTTTTAAAATTTCTGTAGATTATAAATAAATGTGCTACAATACCTTACACATATATATGCATATTTTAGGAACTATTGGGACACACACACACACACACACACACACAAACACAAATCTATACCCTATCGATCTATCTATCTATCTACCTGTCTGTCATCTTATATCTACACCATGCAGATGAGTGCCAATTTCAAGGCGTTTTTACTTCTCTCACTTTTGGATACTTCTTGAAAGCGATGAAAAAAAAAAGGAACACTTCAACTCTAATAAATTTTCATAAATAAATTACTTCAGTGTCAAATTATATAAATAGAATAAGACCACAATTTTCCTGAAATTCAAAACTCAGGAATCATTTTGATTCTTCCATCTCACATCAGTGAATCATTAATTCTTGTCCAGATTACTTTCGTAGTGTGGCCCCTGAGCCTTTCTTCTTCTCCAACCCTTCTGGCACTGTTGTAGTACAGGTGTACTGCTTGGTCTCCTGAGTCATCTAAATTGCTTCTTGTAAGGGCTTATTGCCTACAGTTTCTCTTTTTAATCTAACATTTCCCATGGTGTTTTCCATCAAACACTGGTGCCCATGGGATACATGATGAAAGAAATTCCATGACAAGTAAAATTATGAAAGCTCACCTATTCTCTCTCCTCTTCGAGATTCATCAAGCATATCAGTGTATTAGATGTTGTAGGAAGTCGAATAGCTAAATCATCAAAACAAGAAAAATCAATAACAACAAGCTTAATTAGCTTGGCTGAACCTAAAATTTACTAACCTAAACTCATTCATTCTTCCAACAAATATTTCTTTGTATAACTACTATCTGTGATAACCATGTGGTTGTGTTTGTAGGTGAGACACCTTTTAATAACCAGTTGAACTTGTGCCTGAAGAATACACTTTGCGGGTACTTTTATATTGAATCTTTCACACAGATGATGAATTCATTTTCTAAAGTCTACATATAATTATATATATATATACACTTTTAAACTATCAAAAATGTTAAAAAGAGAGTTCTCCAGTACAATATAAATTCTGTATCCCTACCATGGTATTAGAGACCTTCATAGTTGTCTTAATTACAATTTTCCAGCCTTCAGTTGCTCTCCTGAATCACCAGAAAATCCAAGCGTATCAAAGTTCTCTCTCTTATCTGAACATGCTGTAGATTTTCATCTTTTCATGGCTTGATTTCTGGTATTTCTTTTGTTGATCTTCTCTAGTGGTGATATTTGATTTACCCCCAGCAGCAAATATCTAAATCTTGCAAAATCTTGTCCACCTTCTCCAATGGTCACTTCTTTTTTATCCTTCAAATTCTAACTAAAATGGCCTACCTATGAAACATTTTCTAATGTCCCAGGAAAAACTACTCATTCTTTCTTAACAGTCTCTAAGGTTGGCAAGCTAGTAACCATTATCCTCATTTTCTAGGTAAGGAAACTGAGGTCTAAAGAGAGATTTGCCAAAATGATGGACTGAACAGGGAAAATAAGCGAATTTACCTGTTTGCATAGTTGTGGGCTCTCTGCATACACTATGGTCTTTGCTAACCATGTAATAATTGCTTCAAGGAGATCAGAGATTAGAGAATTGAGGGGGTGAAGGAAGTGGGTGTCTAGGGACTTCCTGGAATCCCAAGGATGATGAATGCTTAGCTCAGACACAAGAGGCCTTAACTAAATCCCAAGATTGTTTATGTCCATCAGAATTGTGCCTGGCATGCTCAGTTCAGATTTTCAGGGATGTAGGTTTTAGCTGGCAAAGGAAGTTGGGAAGGGAAAAATAGAAAGCCAGCTAATCAGAAGCTATTAAGCCCATAAAAAAGTGTTGGCCGAGTTATAGTTTGTGGGGGAGATATTAGTTTCAGCTCACTATTCAGTAACTATTGACGTTTTAGGTCTCCAAATTAGATGTTGACTAACTCACTTAAGCCAAGAGTTAAATTTTCCAGGCTCTGAAAAACTATAAGGATCCTGGGGTATGCTTGACAAATGCTGTCATTAACAGTTTACGTTTTCTAGACATATAATAACAATAAATTGAACTATTTTGCATCTGTCTGCTTATTTACTAGAATAGCCTTCATTATACCCATTTTAGAGAGTGGAAAACTAAAATGCAGACATGTCAAGTGGTTCTCTGAAGTTGACAGGAAGGGCAGTGTTAGGACTTGAACCCATATGTTCTAAATTCTAGTGATGCTAAGAGGGCCCTTGAGCATGGTTTGACTTAAGGTGATCATTAGTCAGCCGCTGTGTCTCAGTCTTTAGGACTTCCCAGGTATTGAGGGAGCAGAACAATACATGAGACAGAGAGCAGGGAGGGATAGTCAGGGGGGGAATGCAGTTCTCATTGGCAAGTTGGACTGAAGCTCTGCAGACATGACCTTATGGGCAGAGTGCAGGGGCCACAGTCTATGACCCTGGCTTCCTCTCTTTTTCCTTCTGACTCTTGAACCTTGCATTCTTTTGTCAGGAATGGTGGCATTACCTGGTTATCTGCACAATGGTCTAATCTCTTTCAGCACCTGGTGCTGAGATAGATTTGGCAGGAACACATTGGAAATGGTTTGATGTAAAACTTGAGTATGTTATTAACTATGGGTAACTGGATTTAAAAAATAATGATGATGCCTATTCTGCATTTTAACTGTGTAGAGTGTTATATGTGTTCATTACCTTAATTACTGATTTCACACACATTTATTGAAAGCTTACTTTGTGTCAGATACCGTGCCAAGCTCTGAGGTATATAAAAAAGGTAAAGCCCTCAGCACTGAAGGAGCACAGAGTCTAGCAGACATAGTGGTAAGATGGGTCTCTCTGAGGGATCCTGGAATTCTTCAGTAACAGTAGTGATATCTTCATGTCTTCTCCCACTGATGGGAGGGGGAATATTAGCATCCATTCAAACCCTCTAAAGACCAAGTACTGTCCTCCTAGAAGTCCATACACCTCAGGTTAAAGTATTCTGGAACAGAGTATCATTGGAATGCATAAATATTCACTGCACGTCTACATTATTCAGGAAAGTGGAAATAAAAGAGTAATATTCCAATGATTGTTGTCAGCTCACATCACTACTGCCCCCTTCTAAGTGTCCTTTGCATCGTGGGGGAGAAAAACAAACTTCACTTCCTAGAAATCCATGCCCAGTATGGTTCTAGCTTAGAATTTGACAATGGAAAGGAGAAGGGAAGGAGAAGCTCTCACCATCTGGGATAGTTACAGCTATATATGTTAAGATGTCATGAGATTTACAATGGCTTCCCAGAAAGCTTGCACAAACCTCATACTCACTGCTGCAGAATGAGACAGATGGCAGGCGCTTCTCAGAGATTCCTGTGAATTGCAGTAGTGTCATGGATAAGGTTTGAGAACAGCCCATTTCCCTGTGTCAGGATGAGTTCTTCTGTGACAACTTCCAGAACTTTGATCCCTTAGCTACCAGTGGTTGGGTAACCCCTTAATTTCCACATTCAGTCACTAGTACATGGAGTAGATAGAATGGCTTGTTTTTTGTTTTTTTTTTTTTAATTTATTATTTATACAGCAGGTTTTTCTTAATTACTTATCTACTTTATACATATTAGTATAATCCCAATCTCCCAATTCATCTCACTACTACCCTCCACTTTCCCCCTTGGTGCCCATACATTTGTTCTCTACATCTGTGTCTCTCTTGGTTCATCTGTACCATTTTTCTAGATTCCACATATACGCCTTAATATACAATATTTGTTTTTCTCTTTCTGACTTCACTCTGTATGACAGTCTCTAGGTCCATCCACGTCTCTACAAATGACCCAATTTCATTCCTTTTGATGGCTGAGTAACATTCCATTGTATATATATACCACTTCTTCTTTATCCATTTGTCTGTCGATGGGCATTTAGGTTGCTTCCATGATCTGGCTATTGTAAAGAGTGCTGCAATGAACATTGGAGTGCATGGGTCTTTTTGAATTACGGTTTTCTCTGAGTATATGCCCAGTAGTGGGATTGCTGGGTCATATGGTAATTCTATTTTTAGTTTTATAAGGAGTGTCCGTACTGTTATCCATAGTAGATTTGCTGATGATACCCATTCTAACCCGTGTGAGGTGATACCTCATTGTAGTTTTGATTTGCATTTCTCTAATAATTAGTTATGTTGAGCAGCTTCTCATGTGCATCTTGACCATCTGTATGTCTTCTTTGGAGAAATGTCTATGTCTTCTGCCCATTTTTTGATTGGGTTGTTTGTTTTTCTAATATTGAGCTGTATGAGCTGTTTATATATTTTGGAGATTAATCCTTTGTCAGTTGATTCGTTTGCAAATATTTTCTCCCATTCTGAGGGTTGTATTTTCATCTTGTTTATAGTTTCCTTTGCTGTGCAAAAGCTTTTGAGTATCATAGGTCCCATTTGTTTATTTTTGTTTTTATTTGCATTACTCTAGGAGGTGGATCAAAAAAAATCTTGCTGTGATTTATGTCAAAGAGTGTTCTTCCTATGTTTTTTTTTTTTTCCTCTAAGAGTTTTATAGTGTCCAGTCTTACACTTAGGTCTCCAATCCATTTTGAGTTTATTTTTGTGTATGGTGTTAGGGAGCGTTCTAATTTCATTCTTTTACATGTAGCTGTCCAGTTTTCCCAGCCCCACTTATTGAAGAGGCTGTCTTTTCTCCATTGTATATCCTTGCCTCCTTTGTCATAGACTAGTTGACCATACGTATGTGGGTTTACCTCTGGGCTTTCTATCCTGTTCCATTGACCTATATGTCTGTTTTTGTGCTAGTACCATATTGTCTTGATTACTGTGGCTTTGTAGTATAGTCTGAAATCAGGGAGTCTGATTCCTCCACCTCTGTTTTTTTTCCCTCAAGTTTTCTTTGGCTATTTGGGGTGTTTTGGTCTCCATACAAATTTTAAGACTTTTTTGTTCTAGTTCTGAAAAAATTGCCGTTGGTAATTTGTTAGGGATTGCATTGAATCTGTAGACTGCTTTGGGTAGTACAGTCATTTTCACAGTATTGATTGTTCCAGTCCATGAACATGGTATATCTCTCTGTCCATTTGTGTCATCTTTGATTTCGTTCATCAGTGTCTTACAGTTTTCTGAGTACAGGTCTTTTACCTCCTTAGGTAGGTTTATTCCTAGGTATTTTATTCTTTTTGTTGCAAAGGTGAACAGGATTGTTTCCTTAATTTCCTTTTTGATCTTTTGTTAGTGTATAGGAATGCAAGAGATTTCTGTACATTACTTTTGTATCCTGCAACTATACCAAATTCATTGATTACCTATAGTAATTTTCTGGTGGCATCTTTAGGATTCTCTATGTATAGGATCATGGCATCTGCTGCAAACAGTGACAGCTTTACTTCTTCTTTTTTTCAATTTGTATTCCTTTTATTTCTTTTTCTTCTCTGATTGCTGTGGCTGGGACTTCCAAAGCTATGCTGTATAATAGTGGCAAGAGTGGACATCCTTGTCTTGTTCCTGATCTTAGAGGAAATGTTTTCAGTTTTTCACCATTGAGAATGATGTTTGCTGTGGTTTTGTTGTATAAGGCCTTTATTATGTTGAGGTGGGTTCCCTCTATGCCCACTTTCTGGAGAGTTTTGATCATAAATTGATGTTGAATTTTGTCAAAAGCTTTTTCTCCATCTATGGAGATGATCATATGGTTTTTATTCTTCAGTTTGTTAATATGGTGTATCACATTGATTGATTTGCATATACTGAAGAATTCTTGCATCCCTGGGATAAATCCCACTTGATCATGGTGTATGATCCTTTTAATGTTGTGTTAGATTCTGTTTGCTAGTATTTTGTTGAGGATTTCTGCATCTATATTCATCAGTGATAGTGGTCTGTAATTTTCTTTTCTTTTTTTTTTTTTTTTTGTATCTTTGTCTGATTTTGGTATCAGGGTGATGGTGGCCTCATAGAATGAGTTTGGGAGTGTTCCTTCCTCTGCAATTTTTTGGAAGAGTTTGAGAAGGATGGGTGTTAGCTCTTCTCTAAGTGTTTGATAGAATTCACCTCTGAAGCCATCTGGTCCTGGACTTTCACTTGTTGCAAGGTTTTTAATCACAGTTTCAGTTTCATTACTTGTGATTTGTCTGTTCCTATTTTCTATTTCTTACTGGTTCAATCTTAGGAGGTTATATAACTTTCTGAGAATTTGTCCATTTCTTCCAGGTTGTCCATTTTATTGGCATAGAGTTGCTTGTAGTAGTCTCTTGTGATGCTTTGTATTTCTGTGGTATCCATTGTAACTTCTTTTTTATTTCTAATTTTATTGATTTGAGTTCTCTCCCTCTTTTTCTTGATGAGTCTGGCTAAAGGTTTATCAATTTGGGTTATCTTCTCAAAGTACCAGCTTTTAGTTTTATTGATCTTTGCTATTGTTTTCTTTGTTTCTGTTTCACTTATTTTTGCTCTGATCTTTATGATTTCCTTCCTTCTCCTAACTTTGGGGTTTTTTTGTTCTTCTTTCTCTAGTTCTTTCTTTAGGTGTAAGGTTAGGTTGTTTATTTGAGATTTTTCTTGTTTCTTGAGGTAGGATTGTGTTGCTATAAACTTCCCTCTTAGAACTGCTTTTGCTGCATCCCATAGATTTTGATCATGTGTTTTCATTGTCATTTGTCTCTAAGTATTTTTTGATTTCCTCTTTGATTTCTTCAGTGATCTCTTGGTTATTTAGTAATAAATTGTGTAGTCTCCATGTGTTTCTATTTTTTACCTTTTATTCCCTGTAATTTATTTCTAATCTCATAGCGTTGTGGTCAGAAAAGTTGCTTGATATGATTTCAATTTTCTTAAATTTACTGAAGCTTGATTTGTGACCCAAGATGTGATCTATCCTGGAGAATGTTCTATGCACACTTGAGAAGAAAGTGTAATCTGCTGGTTTTGGATGAAATGGCCTATAAATATCAATTAAATCTATCTGGTCTTTTGTGTCATTTAAACTTGTATTTCCTTGTTAATTTTCTGTCTGGATGATCTGTCCACTGGTGTAAGTGAGGTGTTAAAATCCTCCACTATTATTGTGTTACTGTCAATTTCCTCTTTTATAGCTGTTAGCAGTTGCCTTATGTATTGAGGTGCTCCTATGTTGGGTGCATATATATTTATAATTGTTATATCTTCTTGGATTGATCCCTTGATCATTATGTAGTGTCCTTCCTTGTCTCTTGTAACATTCTTTATTTTAAAGTCTACTTTATCTGATATGAGTATTGCTACTCCAGCTTTCTTTTGATTTCTATTTGCATGGAATATCTTTTTCCATCCCCTCATTTTCAGTCTGTATGTGTCCCCAGGTCTGAAGTGTGTCTCTTGTAGACAGCAGATATATGGGTCTTGTTTTTGTATCCATTCAGCAAGCCTGTGTCTTTTGGTCGGAGTGTTTAATGCATTCACGTTTAAGGTAATTATCAATATGTATGTTCCTATGACCATTTTCTTAATTGTTTTGGGTTTGTTTTTGTAGGTCCTTTTCCTCTGTTGTGTTTCCCACTTAGAGAAGTTCCTTTAGCATTTGTTGTAGAGCTGGTTGGTGTTGCTGAATTCTGTTAACTTTTGCTTGTCTGTAAAGCTTTTGAATTCTTCATCGAATCTGAATGAGATCCTTGCCAGGTAGAGTAATCTTGGTTGTAGGTTCTTCCCTTTCTTCACTTTAAATACATTGCGCTACTCCCTTCTGGCTTGTAGAGTTTCTGCTGGGAAATCAGCTGTTAACCTTATGGGAGTTCCCTTGTATGTAATTTGTCATTTTTCCCTTGTTGCTTTTAATAATTTTTCTTTGTCTTTAATTTTTGTCCATTTGATTCCTATGTGTCTCAGCGTGTTTCTTGTTGGGTTTATCCTGCCTGGGACTTTCTGCACTACCTGGACTTGGGTGGCTATTTCCTTTCCCATGTTAGGGAAGTTTCTGACTATAATCTCTTCAAATATTTTCTCAGGTCCTTTGTCTGTCTCTTCTCCTTCAGGGACCCCTATGTGAATGTTGTTGCATTTAATGTTGTCGCAGAGGTCTCTTAGGCTGTCTTCATTTCTTTCCATTCCTTTTTCTTTATTCTGTTCCCTGGCAGTGATTTCCACCATTCTGTCTTCCAGGTCACTTCTCCGTTCTTCTGCCTCAGTTATTCTGCTATTGATTCCTTCCAGTGTAGTTTTCATTTCAGTTATTGTATTGTTCATCTCTGTTTTTTTGTTCTTTGATTCTTCTAAGTGTTTGTTAAACATTTCTTGCGTCTTCTCGACCTTTTCCTCCATTCTTTTTCCGAGGTCCTGGATCATCTTCACTATCATTAGTTTGAATTCTTTTTCTGGAAGGTTGCCTATCTCCACTTCATTTAATTTTTTTTCTGGGGGGTTATCTTGTTCCTTCATCTGGTACATAGTCCTCTGCCTTTTCATTTTGTCTATCTGTGAATGTGGTTTTCATTCCACAGGCTGAAGAATTGTAGTTCCTCTTGCTTCTGCTGTCTGCCTTCTGGTGGATGAGGCTCTCCAAGAGGTTTGTGCAAGCTTCCTGATGGCTTCTTCTTCTTAACAGAACCCTGACTGACGTACGGAGTAATGTATGGTCTCTCTTCTCTCTTCTCTCTTCTCTAGGATGCAAACATATTGGTGGGGGAGTCCTGTCTACTGCAGCTATTCAATTTGCCATTGTATTGCAAAAGCAGCCATAGATAATATGTAAACAAATGAATGTTTTATTTACAATAAAACATTCTAAGAGATAAAGCTTTATTTACAAAACCAGGTGGCAGGTGGTATTTGGCCCCTGGGCTATCCTTAACAAAACTCTTTAGATATTTGAATTAATCATTAGTCTCAGCTCATGCCTTATGGTCTTCATCTGATGTGAGGCTATTTGCTTGATTTCTTTTTAATGTATACAGTTCTTATGTATCTATTCTTCACTTCTACTTTTCTCTTTATGCTGATAGATTGATAGGTAAACAGATAGATAAATACATGGGTAGATATAAAATGGCTATATGTAAATTCATTTTAATATATTCAATGTATACTTTCCTTTGTGCGCATTCTTGCAAAATGCGTATTGTTTTATTGCACATACTTTAACTGAAATTAAATTTTATATCATGCTCTGTTTCTTTCTTCATATAATACTGTGTCTTTAATAGTCTTTCTTATTATAATGTGTCCATCTAGTTCACTACTTTTAACTGATGAATAGCACTCCATGGTGGGAGTGTTCACCATTATGTGGTTCTTGTTTTCTGAGTCATCAAGTGATCAACTGAAGAGTCTGTCTAGACACCAGTGCACTCTGCAGGAGTAAAAAATAAATTTTTTAGTGCTCATTTATTACCATGACATTACCTAGCTATCCTAGTATGTTGCTCTAAGTATACCATGATATACATGCAAAACATGACATCTATCTACTCTCCTAGTAATGGAACACTGAATTGCTTAGGTAACATAGCACAGTGATTAAAATCACAGTTTCTGGAACCCAAGTGACTGGATTGAAATTCTGGTCCCATAACATATTAAATATGTAATTTGGGGTAAGTTTCCTTACTTTCTTTGCCTCTGATTCTTCATCTATAAAACAGGGATATTGCTAATGCATACCTTATAAGGCTTTCATTAAGATTATCTGATTGGAACAGTATTTTAAAAAATTAAAGTAGTTTTTCACATTTAAAAAGTACACCATATGTGTTTTTAAGTAAAAAAAAAATAAACTGCTTGCCACTAAAATGTTCAGATACAGGATTTAAGATCTAGGGCCTTTCCATCATAAATGCTCCATGCTTGCAGGGGATGAGAGGGCAGATATTGTTGCCCCCAATTTGCAGGAAAGGAAAGCAAGACTCAGATAGATGAAATCAGTTATCTAAGGTCATGTTGCTCATCATAACAGAGCAAGATTCAAACATCTGTCTTCTGGCTCAAAGAGAGAACTCCTTGTTTTCTCTGGTCCAAAGAAATAGGGGACTCTGTGTGGGAAAAGAAATCCAGCAGGACCCATTATGATGGATATTAACATAGGAGCTCCAAAAGGAAGACATGCTGAATTCTAACCAGGCCGTGATGGAGGTGGAGGGAGTTGGGGGGAGAGGAGAATGAAAGGCAGGAGTGTGGAAGGGAAGAAACTGTCAGGGAGGTGAGAAGAGACGTTTCCTCAAGGATAAAGGGAAGGAAGGTTAAAGGCATATTGATCTTGACTGGGAAAACATTCTCTTCACTTTCCATCCTGCTTTCAGATCATCTGGCATCAAAAAAGGTGTGTTACTGAGCTCAGCTTTGGAGATGGTGCAAGAGATACAACAGCTGACAAACATTTGCTGACATGGAGGGCACCAGAGTGGTTTTTGATGATATGAGCTGAGCTGCAAGGTAGAGGTGATGTGAAAGCTGATAAAAGACACATCCAGTGATGGGCAGGCAGCAACCAAGCTCAGGCATCCTGTAAAAAAATAAGCTATTTCCTGAGCTGAGATGAGGCTGGCTTTCTTTTCAGAAGAAGTTGCAAAACTACCCAGGTCGAACCCAGGGGGGGCAACAGAACATGTTACAAGGTGTTACATGTTGTAACATGTAACATGTTGTTACATGTTGTGTTACATGTGTTGCATGTTGTAACTTGTAGCATGTTGTTACATGAACATGTTACAACATGTTCCAAGGTGCTTCCCCCAACAATTTCCTTGTAGAATCCTCAAAGCTACACTGTGAGAGTGGGCTGGGCTTCATTTATGATCTTCGTTTTACACACGATGAAACTGAAGATGAGAAAAGACAAGGACACACAGCCAGAGAAGCAATGGAAGAGGTAGGAGCAGATCATGGCTTCCCCATAATTACCCGATTATCTTCTCACCAAAGCACATTATATCTGGCCAAGTTGATTTTTCACAAAACAGGGTTGGTAGTATCCCTGTATGAATATATATATGAACATACCTATCAATCTAACTCAATTATATATTCATGCATCTTCATTTCCCATTCATCTTTATAATCTATCACCTATGATCAATTTATATTACCTATTAACATTTTTATAATTATCTGTATCAATGTATCTATAATTTATCATATCTTCTGATTAGTCATCTTTGCATGGATACACTGACTGATGTGAAAAGTTCACCAGGACTGAAAACATCAATGCATGGTTATAAACCTTGTATTCTTTTCATTGTCTCACTGATTAATCTCCCAGAGCCTCAGTTTTGTACTTTGCCAAGTAGAGATAGAAAAGATAGAAATGCCCACCTCCCAGGGCTGGGAGAGATATATAATAATAAGACAGTGGTTATAAGATGCTGAGTATAGTGCCTGGCTCATAGTAGGCCCACAAATATACTTGTTCCTTCCTGCTCACTGTCATCAGAACCTTGCTTTCCCTCCTGGTCATCTAGCTTTTGCACTGATTTCAGTGGTCTTAGTTTATCTTATCTCTGAACTTCAATGTTATAGATCATGTGAGTGTATTATATGAGCATTTGCCACACATATGATTCCAAGGATTGTTCATTTTAGACCAGATGTCATGATTTGGCAATCTGGCTATAAGATTCTTAAAATAGAGCTTCCCATTTACCATTTAGGAAACCAAGAAGTAATTCTCAATCCACACTTCTGAATCATATGAAGAACTCTGCACAGGGATTTTCTCATAATCGGTGCCAAGTAAATATTTGATAAATTAGAGGAGTTCCCAAGTAGCACCCTTGAGCCTGCGAGAGTTTGGGAGTGGAGGCACATAGGAGTTGATTCTCCATATACATAGAAGAACTGGGATAGCAGAGTCCTCTTCAGTTTTAACAAATTTTATTTATTCATTCTTTCAATCTATATTTATTGAGCAGCTAATCTATGTTAGGTCCTGTGAGATATGCTAGAATACAAAAGTGAATCGGACATATATATGCAGTCTGGAAGAGTCAAGAAACAATTCCATTCTGTGGAATGTGATAGAGGGATACACAGGAACTTTGGGAACACAGACGTGGTAGACATCTGATATTTTTCCTCCAGTATTTCTTTGCACCTTCCTCTAGTAATAGCACCCCCTTACTTTGAAGAGCTGAATATCTATCACTCTGTGTAGTTCATGGCATTCATGTGACCAGGTCTGGCTAAAACCGTTTCCTTGGCCATAGTCATTGACTCAAATAGGGGTATGTGATCCAAGGTGGTCCAATTAGAGTCCTTCCTTGGAAATTTATAAGCAAATGCTGATAGAAGATCTCTCTTTACATGACTAAACTCGCTTAAAATAAGCCAAGAGATATATGTTGTTTGCTGCCTCCACTCTACCCACTGCATAGAAAACCTCCTTGTGGTGTAAGAAAAAGAAGTCGAAAAATAGGGTGATGCAGGTAATAGGAATAAAGAAAAAAAAAGATTCTGGATGATTCTGAAGTAACTAGTGCTCCCTGGGGCCATCTGTACCCCAATTACATGAGCCAATAAACTCTCACTTTTGCTCAGAATTTGAACTTTTTTATACAGACATTTTCATACAGCTCTTCTATTACTCTAAATATGCACAGACCGTTACACCATTTTAAAACCATTTCATTTATATCATCTTGTTGACTATCAAGACAATATTGTGAGAAACACTGGTATTGTATTATAATTCTACCTGATGAGAAAAGTGAGATCAAAAAAGGAATGAGGCAGCTGAAATTGGTCAAGTTAATTGTGGTTGAAGCTGAGAGAGAAATGAAACTTTTTGATATTTAGAGCAGAGTTCTCACTGCATTCATCCTGGAGTCTGATTACCAGACCACATATTTAAGTGTTCATTTCTGACTCTAATTGGCCATTTGAAGCCTATCACAATATCCTATTATTTTGTGTCCAGGAGGGTGGGGATAAAGTTCACTCAGTTCTTCAACATTGCTAACTGTATGTGGGGATATACACACACACACACACACACACACACACACACACACACAGACACACACACACATACGTATGTGTGTGTGTGTGTGTGTGTGTGTGTGTGTGTATTATATCTATTGCTCTTACTCAGTGAATTTCATTAAGAGAAATATTTGGGGGTATTGATCAGACCCATGGATAGATTCCTTTGCAAATATTACTTATTAATGAGACTTCTTTTTTGTTGCTTAAAATGTGACCTGTCAGCCCTACATTGAAACCAGCTGATGCAACTTGATCACATAACCTCAGATTGACTTTAGTTATGGTGCTACTTTTGAAATGTAACATGAAATTGGTTTCAGCAATATATTTTAAAGGTTTGGTGAATCACTTGTTTCTGGGCAACCCAGTCTCTGAATTTCTGAGCATTCTTGAAGTACATGGTCAGCCCAAGCCTAACCTCTGCTGAGAAGAGAACAATTACCTGACTGCAAGTGATGCCAAAGTGCTTTTAACTGACCTCAGTCCTGGAAAGGAGCTACTTGAAAAGTTTGTTATTGATCCATTCTTCCAAATATGCTATCCTCGAATCTTTTATTAATTAGACTGTCAGAATCTTGTTAAATTAGAAACAATCCACAGAGATTGATTTAGTCTTTTATAGTTGTTAAAATATGCGTATATCTATTAAGATTTTAATGCCATTATCTGTATTGTTATTACGTGGATGTATTTGCTGGTGTGTTTGTTAGTTGTGAGGCAAGTGAATAAGAAAGAAACACTCTTGGAAAGATTGATTTTTTTTTTCCAGTCAAAACCTTGTCTAAGACACCATTTAAAGTGATGTTCATTGACCCTTTTGAACCATCCAAGTGATAACATCTGTCTAAAATTGAATAACAGAAAAAGTTTGTGTTATCTCAAGAATGGGTATGCTTACTTGTGTCAGCTTTTACCTGTTCTTTACCACCTTCCTTGAAGTTAAAGTCCAAATTTAATGCTAAGTCATAAACTTTTTCCCAAACTTATTTCTTCAATACTTATTATATCAAAACTCCCACTCACTGAATGATAACTCTCTCCTAAACACTTTGCTGATTTCTTTCATTCATTATCTCATGCATCTCCTCCTTGGAAGTTTTATTTTTGGCTTTTTATTTTACAATTTAATAAAAATATATACATGCTCATGGCTTGAATAAATGGTCAGAAAGTTTTATAATAAATTCCAGGAGCACCACATCCTGTTCTCTATTCTTGTTGCTCAAAGGGAACCTCATTTCTTAAAATCATTGTTAACATTATTTTGTAGTATGTAGCACTGTATTTCTAAAGACTATGTTCCTAGTAATATTGTTTGATTTATCAACTTCAGACACTTTTTTCTCCACACCTACATCTTTCCATAAAACAAACATAATTATATTTTAATTTAAATAAAATACCTATGTTAATATTATCTATTTATACAAATGAACATGGAATTTGCTTTTCCTTTCTTGAATGTTTTTGGAGTGCATTTTTACTAGATTGAGTAATTGCCTGTCTTACTTTCATAACATTCTGTAAACTTAACATCATTGTTACATTGATATATTCTGAGTTTTGTTGCTTTTTATAGATGATCTTCCCCATCCAAACTGGAAGTTTCTAGAATCTTCTGTTTGCCCTTAGTAAAGATCAAGTTATAGAAGTTTATGATTATGTAGCTTATAAGGGCCATTTCTAGCTTTTTAAAAAATCTGGTCACTTATTGGGAACTTTCAATCTGGAACTCTTTTATCTTTTAATTCAAGAAATGCCCTTTATTTTTTTTCAAAAATAGAATTCCTATTATCTGTATATGTTCTACATATGTTTTTTTAATGTTCTTTTGTTTCCTACCATAACCCATCAGGTCCAATCAAGAGACAAAAATCACACAGTAATTTTAACCGGGGGCGGGATGGTTTAATATAAAAAATTATTAATTACAACATAGCATTGTAGTAATGGGGAGTTGGCTAACAAAAGGTAAAGGCAACTCTAAAGCATATTGGAATAGCAGATATAAGTAATGGCCACTATCCCTAGCACTGTGATAGAACCCATAGGAAGAGTCCCCCCAACCCTTGAGTGAGATCTAGATCTCATTGGAGAGGATGTGTCTCACATGGCTCAATGGATAAGAGAGAAGTTCACTGAGGTGCTTCACGAGCAGGACCCTGCAATTTGTCCTCTGGAGTGCCAGGAGGAAGCCCTTCGCAGGGAGACGCTATGCCTAAGAACATGTCACAGAATCACACAAGAGGGTCCTGGGGGAGATTCCATGTCCTGCTGACCACTGGGCATTACTGGCTACCACACTGTACAAGAACTGGGTGCTGCCGAAGCTGTGTGCCCACAGGAATCTGGGGACAGGAGCAAAGTAGAAACCGAAAGGAAAGCCCCTTCATTCTCCAGTGTCCCTACAGTTCCCTCTACTGACAAAATGTAACATTATGTCAGCTGGTAAAGGAGATATATTTATAAGACCCACCTCCCTTACCTTAGAAAAGACTGTGAAGGATACATTTGGAGCTGACAAGCAATACATGGATAATGGCTGACACTTTTTTTTTTAATAAACTTTATTTTTTTAGAGCAGTTTTAGGGTCACAAAAGTTGAGCAGAAGGTACAGAGATTTCTCATATATTCCCTGCCCCACATATGCCCCATTAAAAGTATCCCCCACCAGAGTGATGCACCTTTTACAACTGATGAACATTTATTGGTACATCGTTATCATCCAGAGTCCGTAGTTCACATTAGAGTTCATTCTTGGTGTTGTACATTCTATAGGGTTAAGCAAATTCATAATGACATACAACCACCATCATAGTATCATACAGAGTGCTCTCACCACCCTAAAAATCCTCTGTGGTCTTCCTATTCATTCCTCCTTCCCCCTAACTCCTGGCAACCATTGATCTTTTTACTGTCTCCATATTTTTTCTTTCCTAAAATGTTACATAGTTAGAATCATACATACAGAATATAGCCTTTTTAGTTTGGCTTCTTTCACTTAGTAATGTTTATTTAAGTTTCCTTAATGTCTTTTCATGACTTAGTAGCTCATTTCTTTTTTTTTTTTTTTTTTTTGCGGTACGTGGGCCTCTCACTGTTGTGGCCTCTCCCACTGCGGAGCACAGGCTCCAGACGCGCAGGCTCAGCAGCCATGACTCACGGGCCCAGCCACCCCGCGGCACGCGGGGTCCTCCCGGACCGGGGCATGAACCCACATGCCCTGCATCGGCAGGCGGGCTCTTAACCACTGTGCCACCAGGGAAGCCCGCTCATTTCTTTTTAATGCTGAATACTATTCCATTGTCTGAATGTACCACTGTTTATTCATTCACGTACTGAGGAACATCTTGGTTGCTTCCAAGTTTTGCTAATTATAAATAAGGCTGTTTTAAGCATTCGTGTGCAAGTTTTTGGGTGGACATAAGTTTTCGACACCTTGGGGTAAATACCAGGGAGTGTGAGTGCTGCATCTTAAAGTAAGAATATTGAGTTTTGTAAGAGACTACCAAGCTGTTTTCCAAAGCGGCTGACCATTTTGCATTCCCAGTGAATGAGAGTGCCTGTTGCGCCACATCCTCACCAGCAATTAGTGTTGCCAGTGTTCTAGATTTGGGGCGTTCTAATAGGCATGTAGTGGTATCTTGTTTTAATTTGCATGTCCCTGATGACATATGATGTGGAACATCTTTTTCTGTGCTTATTTGCTCTCTGTATATTTTGTTTGGTGAAGTCTGTTAAGGGTCCATTTTAAAATCAGGTTCTTTGTTTTCTTTTTTTTTTTTTTTAACATCTTTATTGGAGTATAATTGCTTTACAATGGTGTGTTAGTTTCTGCTTTATAGCAAAGTGAATCAGTTATACATATACATATATCCCCATATCTCTTCCCTCTTGCGTCTCCCTCCCTCCCACCCTCCTATCCCACCCCTCTAGGTGGTCACCAAGCACCAAGCTGATCTCCCTGTGCTGTGCGGCTGCTTCCCACTAGCTATTTTATGTTTGGTAGTGTATATATGTCCATGCCACTCTCTCACTTTGTCACCGCTTACCCTTCCCCCTCCCCATATCCTCAAGTCCATTCTCTAGTAGGTCTGTGTCTTTATTCCCATCTTACCCCTAGGTTCTTCATGACCTTTTTTTAATTTTCCTTAGATTCCATATAAATGTGTTAGCATACAGTATTTGTTTTTCTCTTTCTGACTTACTTCACTCTGTATGACAGACTCTAGGTCCATCCACCTCACTACAAATAACTCAATTTTGTTTCTTTTTATGGCCGAGTAATATTCCATTGTATATATGTGCCACATCTTCTTTATCCATTCATCTGATGATGGACACTTAGGTTGCTTCCATCTCCTGGCTATTGTAAATAGAGCTGCAATGAACATTTTGGTACATGACTCTTTTTAAATTATGGTTTTCTTAGGGTATATGCCCAGTAGTGGGATTGCTGGGTCATATGGTCGTTCTATTTGTAGTTTTTTAAGGAACCTCCATACTGTTCTCCATAGTGGCTGTATCAATTTACATTCCCACCAGCAGTGCAAGAGTGTTCCCTTTTCTCCACACCCTCTCCAGCATTTATTGTTTCTAGATTTTTTGATGATGGCCATTCTGACCGGTATGAGATGATATCTCATTGTAGTTTTGGTTTGCATTTCTCTAATGATTAATGATGTTGAGCATTCTTTCATGTGTTTGTTGGCAATCTATATATCTTTGGAGAAATGTCTATTTAGGTCTTCTGCCCATTTTTGGATTTGTTTGTTTGTTTTTTTGTTATTGAGCTGCATGAGCTGCTTGTAAATTTTGGAGATTAATCAGTTTGTCAGTTGCTTCATTTGCAAATATTTTCTCCCATTCTGAGCGTTGTCTTTTGGTCTTGTTTATGGTTTCCTTTGCTGTGCAAAAGCTTTTAAGTTTCATTAGGTCCCATTTGTTTATTTTTATTTCCATTTCTCTAGGAGGTGGGTCAAAAAGGATCTTGCTGTGATTTATGTCATAGAGTGTTCTGCCTATGTTTTCCTCTAAGAGTTTGATAGTTTCTGGCCTTACATTTAGGTCTTTAATCCATTTTGAGCTTAGTTTTGTGTATGGTGTTAGGGAGTGTTCTAATCTCATACTTTTACATGTACCTGTCCTGTTTTCCCAGCACCACTTATTGAAGAGGCTGTCTTTTCTCCACTGTATATTCTTGCCTCATTTATCAAAGATAAGGTGACCATATTTCTTATTATTTAGTTTTAAGAGTTCTTTGTATATTTTGGATAACAGTTCTTTAAAAGGTATCTTTTGAAAAATATTTTCTCCTAGTCTGTGGCTTGTTTTTCCATTTTCTTTATAGTGTATTTTGCAGAGCAGACCCACACAACTTTCTCTTTTTTGTCTTTTTCTACTCTCTGAATATTTTCTCAACTTTATCTTTTAATTCTTCTATTGGAGGTATACACACACATACATAATTTGTAAGACTTATTTCTTCTTTCCCATTGTTATTTTTTCATAACATTCTTTTCTTTTTTATAGATAGATCTAGCTTATATTATTAATAAGCTTTGGTTGCAAAGTTTTATTCTGTTGCCTGCCTCATCTGTTTTCTTCCAGCTTTTTCTCCTTCCTATTTATTTGTTTAGGATTTTCTCCTTTTCTCTGAAGTTTTTCTGAACTGTCAGTTGATTCTTTACTGCCTAGGCTCATAAGATAGATATAAGCTTTGTATACATGGCAGAAGCATATCATTGGGCTTCATATCAGAGTGAAGGGGTGTAAGTCACTAATTTTATTGATTGATCACAGTAACCATATTCTTTTTTCTAGAATTATTCAGTTTCCCTCCAATCTCCTGCCTTTGGTCTCTATGCAAAACTGCTGTGGGGTTGATGAGAACTCAGAGACTGGAGTGATGTTCAATTCCTTTGTACATAAACATTAAGTCAGTCTCCCAATTTTCACCATCCTCTGTGATATCTGTTGCCTTTATGTGTTGAATTCTTAGGACAAATTGGTTTGTTTTTCATCAGTGTCTCCCTCTGCATGAACTTATTTTATAGGTTGTATTCCTTTGTTGAATCCTCCATCTTTAATTTCTAAAATTTATTGAAGTCTCTCAAGCAGTGCCCTTTCTTCTTCTTTAAGTCTCTTGTTTCTTGTGCATTTATATGATTCTTTATTCCTTTACTTTCACTTGAGAGATGCATCTGGAAAGTAAAAGGTAAATGTATTTTCCTATTGAATTTCATTTTCTAATTCATCAACCTTTTTGAGTAATCATTTATTGAAACCAAAATTCTTCTTAGAAATGATCGAGTCACAACTGATAAATAAAATTGACCCTTGAACAACCTGGAGGGGCAGGGAGCTATCCCACTGATCCACTGCACAGTAGAAAATCCATGTATAATTTATAGTCAGCCCTCCTTATCTGCGGTTCCCCTGTATCCATGGTTCTGTATCCATAAATTCAACCATAGGTCATGTAATACTGTACACTTAACTACTTTAAAAAATCTGTGTATAAGTGGACCTGCACAATTCAAACTGGTGTTGTTCAAGGGTCAACTGTGGTGTTACAGATTCATGAGAGAAAGTGATAGTGTGGGACAGCAAGGAAGAATAAGTGAATGGGAAAGAAATTGAATGACTAAATGGGGAACAAAATGAAACAATAAATGATTATATTAGTGGACAGCAAGGTGTGGTGGAAAGGACATTAGGCTGGCAGGATTTTTGTCCTGGGCTTGTGTCTCATTTGCTGTAAAGGCCCAGGCAAGTCACCTCTCCAGCCTTATCTGAATTGCCTCATTTGCACAGTGCATCAGGGAAGGTTGGGACTAGAAATAGGAAGGATTCCTTCAGGACTTATGTACATCTCTGCTCCTTATTCTTTATCTTCTTTTTTAAAAAATTAACAAATTCAAGGCTAGGGAAACCCTGGATTTTCTTAAATCACTGGCTTTCAACTATTGGGGTGACACAGATTCTGGTGAGAACCTAATAAATCTTTAAACATCTCTTCTTACAACAATGCACATAAATAAACACATAATCTGTATACAGTTTCAAAAGCTCACATGAGGACCCCCATGGGGTAAAGTTAATCTCAGAACCTTTGTCCTCCTTCAAGGTGACCTCTGGTCTTTGCCTTCTAGAGGGGACTGCTGATGTCTGTTTCTTTGGCAATTTGAGGCTTCCTAGAACACAGCTAGAAAGTAGCAAAGAAGAACATTTCCCTTTCATGCAAACCTTGTCATTCAGGTGAACCAATTTTCTCTTTGTAAATCAGGACATTTGCAAATGTTTCATTAGCTTTGGCCCACATAGCTCTGTAACAAATGCATTTGCTGTGTGGTGCAGATGATGTATCAGCACAAACAGCTCCCTGGGCCTCCATTAATTATATGCAGAGAATGAAGGGAGTATTTAAATGGAGCCACAGAAATTTCATTTGTGGGGTGTGTTTTGCCTGGGAAAGGAAAGCATTCCCATGTTGCAAGAATCCTATATGCTTTCTGATCTATTTCTTTTCAATAAACATGACGCTGAATCATTCACTCTTTCTTTCATTCATTTACCTAATATTTATTGAGCACCAGGAAAGATGCCAGATGCTGGAGATAAAATAATAAACAAAGGCAATACAGCCTCTGCCCTCATGGAACTAACTTGTGGAGGTGACAGTAATAAAATAATCACAAATAAAAATATAAAGTTACCGTAAGTATCAGGAACCGTGAGAACAAATAAAGGAGTGTGGGAGAGAGCTGATCTAGCAAGGAGAGGTCAAGGAAATTTTCCCAAAGGGAATGACTTTAAAGCTGAATTCTGGAGGACAAGTAGGAAGTAAACAAGCTAAATGGGGGGAGTGGGGAGTAACAATACCCTGGGCTGAGGCATGTGTGCAATATTTGCTGAACAGAAAGAACTCTGGTGTGGCAGAAATACGAAAAGACTATAATTAGAGGAGGCTGGGGAGGTACATGGGTCACCTATGCAGGGCCTGTAACCTCCTGAAAATTTGATTTTTATTGCAAGGGTGACAATAAGCCTGTAGGGAATTGAAGGGATACAGAAATTAATCAGAAACCTGTGCAAGGAATGTCCCTCTAAATATTGGCATGTGAAAAGCATTTATTGAATGATTTCTGTGTGTTCCATTAGACCAGGGAAACTTAAACTCTTTTATCAAAGGACAGTTAGTAAATGTTTTAGGCTTTGCAAGGTTTTTTTGCATTTATTTATTTATTTATTTTTAAACAACCCTTTAAAAATGTAACACTGGACTTCCCTGGTGGCACAGTGGTTAACAATCCGCCTGCCAATGCAGAGGACACAGGTTTGAGCCCTGGTCCGGGAAGATCCCACATAACACGGAGCAACTAAGCCCGTGCGCCACAACTACTGATCCTGCGCTCTAGAGCCCACAAGCCACAACTGCTGAGCCTGTGTGCCACAACTGCAGAAGCCCGTGCTCCTAGAGCCCATGCTTCATTACAACTGAAGCCACTGCAGTGAGAAGCCCGTGCACCGCAACGAAGAGTAGCTCCCGCTCGCCGCAACTAGAGAAAAGCCCGTGTGCAGCAACAAAGACCCAACGCGGCCAAAAATAAATGAATGAATGAATGAATGAAAATGTATCACTAATCTCAGCTCAAGGACTGTGCAGAAACAGGCCGAGGGCAGGATTTGGGCCATAGACTGTGCCATAAGTTTGCCAACGCCTAGACCATAAGCTCTATGAGGGCACAGACTATATTTTTCTTGTTTATTGTAGATTCTCCAGTACCTGTCACAGTGCCAGGCACATAGCGGATGCTTAATATACATTTATTAAATGAAGTAATGCCTGAACTAGGTGAATTAAATATTCAGTGTCTACTTATGACTAAAACCAAGTGAGAAGCTGGTATTGCTATTAATTTTGTCATTGTTGTTACCATTATTATTCTTGCTGTTATTATCGACATAATGCAGATAAGGAAAACATAGTTAAATTTGCCCAAGATCATGTAGCTAGTAAGTGACAAGAACCAGGATTTAAACCAGGTCTGTAATATTTGTCAGCCTGTTTTCTTCCTTCTAGTCATTCTGCCTCTTTTGTAAACAACACACAAAGAGCTATGTATAATACAGCTAAGCAGTAAATGACAGAAGCATGAGTTAATGTTATGGGAGAGATATGCCATTCAAAGTAGGGGACAGAAAACCTGCATCCGTCTCCCCTTCTGTCTCAGCCAGCTTGGGCTGCCATAACACATTACCATCACCTGGGTGGCTTAGACAACAAATATTTAATTTTCACAGTTCTGGAGGTTGCAAATCTGGATTGTGGGATCAGGGAGCCAGTATGGTTGGGTTGTTGGTGAGGGCCTTCTTCCTGGGTATGTGCTCAAACGCCCTTTCCTTGGTGTGTGCACACAGAGAGAAAGAACCCATGTCTCTTCCTCTTTTTAAAAGGGCATTAATCCCATCATGAGCGCCCCACCATTTTACCTAATCTAACCTTAACTACCTCCTCCAAACCCCACCTCCAAATACCATCATGCTGGAGGTTACCATCACATATGAATTGTGGGGATTCCTTAGCATTCAGTCCATACACCATTCTCTGATAATAAATGTAAAGAGATGTCTGAAGGCAGAAAACTGAAATAAAAAAATAGAGAAAGTGAGAGGAAGGAAGGAAGGAAGAGAAGGAGGGAGGGAGGGAGGAAGGAAGGGAGGAGAGAAACTAGTAGATGCATCATGGATGAAAGAAGTTAAACACTTTTTAGGATCAGTTGGTACTGTTGACTAATGAGACAAAGAGAGAAAGCCACATCCTAGGGTGTGCATGGAGGAAACTTGAGCTGAAGAAGGGATTGCCCTGCCCAATAGGTTACAGATAGGAATTCTTCTCAAAAACACCTACCACTAGGTGTTCCTGCAGGTTCTGTGTCTTGTATCTATCAGGGAAGGAATTTGTCAGTCTTCCCTTGCAGGCATTCCTAATCTTTATTAGTTATTTACTTGGCTTGGGGGATGTTGAGAATTTCTTTTTCCTTGCCTCCTTAAGATTTCCTTGATAAGGGAAAATCACTTATCAAGAAAATTACACTTTTCACAAGGCTAGCAAGGACTCAGGTGACTCAATGATCCCTATGCCCATTACCTATCCCAGTCCTCTTCTTATGTAGACTGAGAAATAAGGATAAGAGATGTTGGTGTCCATGATAATAGGGTGGATTGCTGCTGCTTGGAAACACCTAGGGGTCAGTGGAGGAGTGTGGCTCCAAAGTTGGTGATTCTTAGGTTTCTCTTTAGAATATGAGTGAATTAGAATATTTTAACTTCAGCTTTCAGATTTAGATACACCTTAGAGACAACAAGAAATGAATGTTTCGTCAGATATCTTATTATAGAAATATTCAGTTCAGCTTGGAAAAATAGCACAGAAAATTTCAGGAAGAAATTTTCTGAAGGATATTGATGCTGGGGTTGATTTTATAGACACTATAACATAACTGTAAGCTTGAAAAAACTTGAAGATACAGTGACGGGACAGAACAAAAGAAAAAAAGGAAGATAATCAGAAATTGTAGAAATAAACACATAAACCAAAAGTTAATAATAACATGTTTCACATGAAGCTAACTGAAACATGACCCGATTTTGAGCTTTTTTTTCTTTTCTAATGAAAAAATAGCCTCTACATTTATACTATTATTAAGAACATTCTCCTTGGAATAGGCTGATAGTGGTCAATGACATCATAACCAATGTGAAGGTAAAATCTCTGGCTCTATATTAATTATACTTCTGGCTCTATGTTAATTCAGTTTTCAAATTCAATTGTTGGAATCAACCTGGAAACAAATCACAGCAGCACTAAACTAGGAGGCCCTCCTCTCAGGGTCCTAAGCGTGCAAGTTCAGCACAGGCTCTACTTTGCTTCCGTAAATTTTGCTCCTTCATTGCCTTGCTTGCTTGACCCTAGTTTCAGTCCTGTTTACACATGCATAACCACTATGCATTACTACCTTTCTGTCATTGCCAAGGTGAACTGACTGGCATCCCCTAGGCTTGCTGCTCAAAGAGTGGTCCAAGCACCAGCAGTATAAGCTTCATTTGGAAACTTGTTTAAAATGCAGAATATCGGATCCTTCCCCAGACCTACTAGCATCTGCATTTTAACAAAATTCCCAGATGAATTGTATGTTCATTGAAATTACAAACCACTGCTCTAACCCACTTTCCTTCCTTGCCAAGGACCTTCCCACTCTTCAGTCTGTTAAAACTGGCCATTGTTGTTATTTTAAAGCAGTCACTGTAGAATACAGGAAAATCTCATGGGGCCAGGATTGTACAGTAAGAGTAACACAGCAGTCAAGATCACACAATTTAGAGTAGGACAGAGTTGACTGCAGTTTCAGCTGCATCACTTAATAGCTGAGCATCTTAACCTCTTTTAACTTCATTGTCTTCAAATGGTATGTTAGTCGGTTTAGGCTAGCTTACCTTGTGTAATAAATGCTCCCCAAATCTCAGGACTCTTTTCTATATGTCCATGCATGGCTATGATGTTCCTTTGTATCATCTTAAATTTGAGACCCAGGTTGACTGGGCAGCCTCAGTGTGGGACGTTGTTGGTCTGATGGCAAAGAAAAAAAGCGATATGAAAGAACATACACAGAAGCTGAAAGCTTCTACTTAACAGTGACACCTGTTACTTCTACTCACCTTCCACATTGCTGAGTCGGCCTTCAATGAACACAAAGCATAATTCCTCCCACAGGGAGAGGTGCTGCCGAGGGGGAAACAGGGAAGAACAGTAATACACTTGACAATGGAAAGAGTAATAGTAGTCGCCTCATATTATTGTTTGAGATTTGAATGAGTTAAGGCATGAGACAGCCTTGATTCTTTGCTCAGTAGCTGGGTGGCTACTTCACCTTTCTGAACTTCAGTTTCCTTATCTGCAAAATGGGGACAATAACACCAGCACTTAATGAAACGTTGAAAAGAATGCCTGGGTGGCACGGAGTAGGCACTTAATGGGAAGAGACCATGAACATAGTACGAACAATTATCTCCTTTCATGCTCTCAGAGGTAGAAACTGCCTAGTCCACATAGAAAATCCTGAAATAGAGATACTGGGGGAAGCAGAAACAGCCGTGAGTTGCTTCATTCTCTGTTTCCTCTGGGTCTGCATCTTTCCTTGCAATAGTTTGACAGGAAGTCTGCTCTCCTTTGGAGGCATAAGTTGGAAGAGGGTGTGTGTTCTGAGAGATAACATGGGGCAAGTTCAGGGGTTACTATTGAGTTTCTGCTTACCTTTCATATTCATTAAGAATCCCAACCAGAACAGGGGTTAGTTATAGCAATCTCCCTCCCTCCCTTTCCACCTCCTCCCTCATCTGCTGACAGCACTCATGTCTCTTCCAAAGTTGCTTCCCAGCTCAAATTGTAACCCTAATCAGAAACTGATGTGACGGCAAAACTGGGGAAAGACAGACATGTGGTCTATAAGAATATTTTGAGATTGGATTTGCTAGCACTCATGCAAGGAATTTTAAAGTCTCTCCCAGAAATGGAATCCACTAGAGCTCAGACCCGCTCTGTGGTCCACATAGACACTACTTGTGGTTTGACGCTCGTTCACAGAATCCAGAACATTATGCCCAACTGTAAAGTTCTTTAGAGTTTACAAAGTGCTTCAGTGTGATGTGGCTTATTTAATTCTCCCAGAACTCTCAGGAAAGGAACATAGCTGTCATGGTCCCACTCCATAGATGAGGACTCAAGAGGTCCTCAAAGTAAAGGGCCATGCCCATGAGGGCACAGTTAGAAAGCAAGCAGGACAGAAGTCTATATCCTCTGCCCCCTGTCTTATACTCATTCACTACACCATGGTTTCGCCAAAATCCCATTACCCTTTGGTGTAGAGAGATAAGATAAATTTCTAGAGCCACAAAACTGAGGGGCCAGGCTTTGGAAAGCAGTGACCCCTCCAAGGCTACCTCTCCATCCTCATGCTCTACTTTACAGGGTTTTCCATTTCCTCATCCCCTCTGTCACTGCCACCGCCTAGCCTTCTGCCTCCCAGCCTTTTTCGACAACTGTTGTTATCCACAGAGCAACCAGAGGAAAATTTGGGATGCACACCCAATGGTGTCACTTCCTCCTTAGAGCCCTTCAAAAGATTGCCTTCAAAATAGGGACTTTTGGGGACTTCCCTGGCTGTCCAATGGTTAAGACTCCATGATTCCACTGCACGGGGCACGGGTTCAATCCCTGCTCGGGGAAGTAAGATCCTGCATGCTGCAAGGTGTGGCCAAAAAAAGATAAATAAATGAAATAAAACAGAGACTTTTTGACACGGCCTGTGATGGCCATTATGCCTTGCCACACTCTCTAAACGTGAACTTTTACATTTCTCCCTTCTCACATTTGCACTCAGGCCAGATTGAACTACTTCAAGAAATTGGATCAGCTCAAGTTTCTTCTTCCTCTGCATCTTGCAAGCACTATCTTCTATTTCTCTTCCTAGCCAATCACCACTCACTTATAGAAGTGTCTCCTCATCAGAGCAGATGTTCTTATAACACCCTGTGTCCCCTCTAACTCAGTACTTCCTGCTGCACTAGAGCTGTTTCTCTTTCCCAACCCCCAGCATACACACTAGACTAGATTTCCTGGAGGACAGAAGCTTTCTTATCCATTTCTGTACCCAGAGCTCCTAGTGCAGTGCAGGGTAAAGCCTGGTGAGACCTCCCAATAAATGTTTGGAATGAACAAATGAATAAATGAGAAGCCCTAGAGTCAAGGGTATTTGATTTTCTAAACTTCACACTCACTACCTCTCCTACAAAAATCAGAGGACAGATTTTAAATCACCTTTTCCCTCACCTTTTTTTTTTTTTACATCTTTATTGGAGTATAATTGCTTTACAATGGTGTGTTAGTTTCTGCTTTATAACAAAGTGAATCAGTTATACATATACATATATTCCCATATCTCCTCCCTCTTGCGTTTCCCTCCCTCCCACCCTCCCTATCCCACCCCTCCAGGCACCGAGCTGATCCCCTGTGCTATGCGGCTGCTTCCCACTAGTCCCTCACCTTTTGAAGTCAGCTGGAACCAGATGTTTAAGAGCTGAAAACTGGAGAATCTTTTAGTATTATATTTTGCAGGAAGCTAGAGAGAGGTTGAAGATAAAATTCAGAACACTTAGTCTCTTTCAGTCACTGGGGGCAAAGGAAACGGGGAGACACTGTGCGTCTGTCCTTTGAAAAACTCTCTAAAAATCCAAAACCTATTCTGCCGTCACCAATAGTGACATCCATTCTTCCAGCTGTGTGACATTCAGCATGTGACTTCACCTCTCTGTATCTTAATTTCTTCATCTGTTATATGAAGTGAAAATAATACTCTTTCACGCTATGACAGGGTAAAAGAGACTTAAGAGACATATTAGTCAACTCAATGTGTGGACTTTGGCCTGATTTGAATAGGCAGACCATAAAAAAGATGTGTTTGAGGCAATGGGGCAAATTTCAATATGAAATGAGTCCTAGATTCTAAGGAATTATTGTTAATTTTGTTAGGTATAATTACAGCATGATGGTAGAGAGAGAGAGAAAAAAATCATTATAGACACACACACTTATCCATTAGAGATGCATACTGCATACTAAAATATTTATAGGTAAAATGACATGATATCCTGGATTTGTCTTAAAATATTACAGAAAAATAAGTAGAAATCCATAGATAAAACAAGATTGGCAAAATGTTGATAATTGCCGATGATGGGAAACGCGGACATGGAGGTTCATTATAAGTTATAAATTTTCTCTAAAAGTGTTTCTATAATAAAATGTAAAAATATAATACCCTCTCAGAGTTATGAGAAATTCATATTTATAAAATGAATAGAAAAGTACTTCCCATATAGTGTTATTAGGGTATATTAAATGCATATACCTCAATTATTCTCCCTCACAATTTACTTGCATTTACAGACTTAGTCACATTCCTTATTTGTTTGCTTATGCACAGAAAGTTGTGATGTGATAATGAAGAATGGCAGCTAATATTATTAATAACAAAGAAGGACAGGTAATATTAAGTGGGCATTTGCTCTAAGCCAGAAATGCAGCATGTCCATTATCTTCTTTCCACCCTCACAGAAACCCCAGAAAGTAGACCCTATTTTAAACCCCATTTTACAGATGAGGAAGTTGGGGCACTGAGAGATGACACCATTTGCCCAAGGTCACCTAGCTAGTCAAAATTAACCTGGAGCTCAAATCCAGTCCTGTCTGATTCCGAAGTCAAGACTAGCACAAACAAAATGAAGCTCATGCTACAAATGAGAGCAAAACTGGATTTAAATTAAATTTAAGTTTAAATATCCTCCCTCAGTCCTCTCGTTGGCTTGATCTAGTGTGAAACCCAACCACTTAATAAGATTATGAGGGAAATTCTTAACACTCCTTCCACTCTCATTTGACCCAGTCATCTGAAGGTGGATTGATGTTAAATAGTCTGAGAGAAGTAAGCCTGCAAATCTCTGTGTCAATCAGTCTGATCAAAACTCCTAGGATGGTGGATCCCTCTATTTAGTCCACATGACAGAAATGCAGAACGTGGAGGTACCTCAGTCTTTATGTCATTACCCTGCTTTGAACCATCCACACTGCCTTGAATTTAAGGCCCCAAATGATTTATGTATATGCCAGACATTCCAGCTTCATCTTCCTCTCTCCCTGTTTATCTACCTCTTCCTCCATCTAAATAAGGGGGGACACATATCCTGTGAATATGACCCCTAGTGCTTCTTCTCCTGTTGGTTCACCACTGCATCTCTAGAACATAGAAGAGTGTTTTTCAATCCTGGCTGCATATTACAATTCCCTACAAGGTTTTTAAAACATACTGATGCCAGGGCCCCACCTCTTGAAAATTAATTAGAATTAGTTAAATGGGCCAGGGATTCATTTTTTTTTTAATGCAGTAGGTTATTCTAATGTGCAGCCAGGATTGATAAACACTGGCACAGAACAATGCCTGGCAAAGAACAGGTATTTAATAAGCATTTGCTGAAAGAATGAGTAAATGAATGAATAAACATTCTAGCTTAAGAAGTACTTACTAATGTGCATTCTTTATCAGTCCCAGCCCGCAAGCATACGTGCATATACCAACCATGAGCTGCGTGGGGGTGCATACTCTTTTACATATTTTTGGTTCTTTCATTTCTAGCATATAATAAAACCTCAGTATTTATTAAATGAATGTGCTGTCATATATATCCAAGACAAGGAACAGGAAGATGTATTGGACAGATGGAGAAGAGTGATATAAATGAGAATATGTGGAAAGAACACACTTTGGGAGTCAGATGGAGCTGAATTTGGACTCCAGCTCTATTACCTATCGACCCTCTGAACTCTGAACAAGTTTCCTCATTTTTAAATGGGGTTAAATTACCCCTGTCAGCATTATTGTGCAACTTAAATGGAAAGCATGAATGTATTTAGCTCAGTGCCTAGTGTATTGAAGATACTTAAAAAACGTCACCTTCTCTTTCTTATTCCTTTATTTTCCCTTTGACAGAGGTCCAGCTAGACTGATTAGGTTAGACCTTTGGGAGTTGATTAGAGAAGAGAGAGAGGGAGAGAGAGAAAGAGAGGCAATGAGCAAAGAGTAGAAATGAGTGAGGATAATGTCATGATGGTTATAGAATAAATACTTACTATTAGCCACAGCCAACGAAAGCCAAATCTTCAGGCATTGAATTTGTCATTCTTCCTCCTCTGACCAATCCAGACATGTAACACAGTAATTACAGACATGTAATTACTCTCCTTCAGCATAAGCACTGGATGGTAAGTGCCATGAACACTAATAACAACATTCATCACCAGGTAAGCAGCTGCATATTGAGGTAGTTTGGGCCAAGCTTCCAACCATCTGGAAAAACGCCAAACACTATGCCTCATACTTTCTGTCCTAGGCTTTCTTGGAAAGAGGGACATGGTGCTGTTGAGACATCCCTGGCTTGGGATCTGAAGCAGCTGAGTTCTTATTCAGATCTAATGTGATCACAAATGTATTCACCTGCAAAATGGAGGCAAGGACTCAAAGAAATTGTCTCTTGATGTCCCTTCCAACATTGTGTAAGTCTGGTTGGAAGTTACCCTTATCCCATTTCAGCATTTGGTAATAGAGTCAACTAACAATACTATCCTTAAGAAATTTTATTTGGTCTCACCTTTGGTGATACCAGAATTGAACCAGTTCTCGTTTCTAATGGATTGATCTGCAAACTTGGGTAGAAATAAGGTCCTTTATCTTTAATTTTTCTAGTGATTTGCATAAGTTTTCACCAACCTTAATAGCAGGAATTCTAGTATCCACGTCTTGAGACTTCTCTCATCCTCTGATTTGATGAAAAACTACAAGGTTGTTCAGGTGTCCCAAAAGGGAAAGTTAGACCAAGGTATATCATGGCCCCAGAGCTGCTCCCAAAGAGTTATTGGTTATTAACTTTATCCTTGGAGACCTGGCGTAAACATCTTCCTCTATGATTTTGGAAGCAAATGTTCTCTCTCTCTCATCTTCCCTATTTCTTCTCTGTTCTATTTTTTTGTTTGTTTGTTTTGTTCCATCTCCTTTCCTTGAAAAGGCTATAGTTGAAATCTCCCAATTCTCACCCACCTGGAAACTAGACAGAATCAGAGAAATCCCATATGTTGACAAATTAGATCAGCTAAGCTATCAGCCTTAGGGAGAAAGTACTTTATCTCTGATATAGTCTTGCTTGCTTTTCTCCTTGGACTTGCTTTTCTCATCACAGTAATTATACCTTGACATGGGTAAAAGCAGTCACCTATGTAGCCTGGTTTAGCTCACCCTGGAACCACCCTGAGGTTTTGGATAAAGAACATGGAGAGTGCACTTTGCTCCTTTTCTGTCCTCTGGGAAAATAATCTTTTTCTTAAAGCTCTCGCAGGAACCAGTTGGGTCATCAAGATCAAATTTGAGCATTCAAGGATCCTGAGTCACATCAATTGCTATCACTCTCACCACAATTTATGGACATTAGAGAATAAACAGTGTAAGTGATAAGAATTTAGAAATCCAGTTGATGTCCAACACCTTTCCAAAGGAATTTATTCTGGGCTTCCCTGGTGGCGTAGTGGTTGAGAGTCTGCCTGCCGATGCAGGGGACACGGGTTCGTGCCCCGGTCCGGGAAGATCCCACATGCCGCGGAGCGGCTGGGCCCGTGAGCCATGGCCGCTGAGCCTGCGCGTCCGGAGCCTGTGCTCCGCAATGGGAGAGACCACAACAGTGAGAGGCCCGTGTACCGCAAAAAAACAAAACAAAAACAAAGGAATTTATTCTGCACTGCCTGCCAAAGAATTTTCCATGGATCTTTAGTTTGGGGTTTATTTGTTTGCTTTTTCCACTGCAGTACGCTGTCTCTCATACAACTTGATAAGGCTTGCAAGAGCCCCACGGTCTCTGGCTTCTATCTTTTTCTCAATACTCATCTCCCACCCCTTGCTCGCTTTACTCCAGCCATGCATACCTCCCTATTTCACAAGTGCTCCAAGATCTTTCCCACACTAGGACCTTCAGGCATGCTTTTCTCACTGTCATGCAATGTTTTAATGCTGCTTATGCCTCCCCACAAACACACACAAATTTTTTCCGGGATGTTTCATTCCAGAATGAAAATATTATTGACTACCCTGTCATTGTTGTGTCTTTGGTATTTAGAACAGCTCTTGGTACATAGTAGGCACTGCATAAATATTTGTTGAATGGATGAACGCTAGCACATTTCTAGTCTCTATTTAGGAAAGAAGGTAATTGGGCAATTGGACAGAAAGAAAATTATAAATTCAATAATAGGCAGAGGCAGCTGGGAAAGGGAAGGCAAGGAGACAAGCTCAGAGGTCTGTGGTCAGAAAAAAGGCCATTGTCGAGAGTGGAAGCTCCTCCCAACAATCTGGCACCAGTCAGAGCAATGAGTCTTTTCTTCACAAGCAGCAAATTCATTTGCAAGTGAAAATAAATAAAACTTTATTGAAATATGAAGTTGCAAATGGGAATGGCTGGTTGGGGCCCTTTGTAGTAATTATGCAAAAAGACATCTATTTGCTTGTTTTTATATGCAAGTAAAAAAAGATTCTTTATTTTTGCAATTTATTTACTCAGGGAAGCTTAGCAGGGCTAAGAGGTTTGCATGAATCTTGGGAGCCTGGTTCATTTGATTTTCCAGTCAGCTAGAAGGGCAGTGTGGTTTCATTAAGCACCAGGATTCTTCCAGTGTAGGAAGTGGCTGTGACTCTTTTAACTTCAAACTCACGAACCCTGTGGACTCCATGGATTTGATGAATGTCATACTCAGTTACCAACATAGGGTCTCCTTCATACCACTGGATTGAGTATATTGGTAATGCACATCTTTTTTACATTCTGCCCTTGTTGCCCCCAAACTCGTGTCATCCTAATGTCTTCAGGCAGCGTTTCAATAGCCATGTATATCTTTAAAAAGATGGGGTTTGAATCATTGTGTTGGGTATATGGTGACAGTGTTGGCTATTAGTGGCAGCTGTAGCTGGATATGGTAGTGGCTGAGATAATCATCCCTGCAGTCAGAAAGACCTGGGTTTGAATCCCAGTTCTGCCTCTTGCTCACCAAAGGACTTTGGGCACACTTCTCACCCGTACCAAATCTCAGTTTCCTCATTGGTAAAATGGGCACAACAGTGATAAGTGTATACACAGTGCTTGGCACATGGTGAAGTCTACATTGGTGGTAACAGCAAAGAGTAACAGTAGAAGCATGTCGGTGATACACTGGAAGGAGCAGATTTTAAAGTCCAGATAGACCCTGTTCACAATCCCAGAAGCAGAAGATTGCTGCTTGGTCTTGGACAAGTCACTTGATCTCTCTCAGATTCAATTATCCCATTTGTAAAACACAGATGGTATCTAACTTTATCATTGTTGCTTTTGAGATTAGCTTTGTGTGATTTGTTACTTCTAAAGATTCCTACTTAGAGCTTGATTCATAGAAGGTACTAAAACAAGAAGGTGGTCACTGTTGTTATTGCTACTTTTATCTTACTAGTCTCTTTGTGCCTTACCTTCCTTATTGATAAAATATAATGATGATGAAAATCCCATTCCAATACTGCAATTTGTCCACTCTGTGATTCTTCCCTCCCAGATGTAACTTCACTGTTCGGAGCACTGGCCTTCAGCCCAGACTCTCAGCTCCTGTTTTACCCTCTTCCCCTGTGCTCTCATTAACTACTACTCTTTACAATTAAATTGTGCAATGAAAGTCAAGTACCTGGGTTGAAAGAATTCTAGCTTACCACTCTGAGTATAAATTTCCACCAACAGTCTTTCTGGTGGGATCATAATTCAGGGGCCATTAATCACCTACCTGGCCTCCAGGATCCAGCAGAGGCAGAAGAGTTAATAAAGACCTCATAGAGAAGAGAAAAAGCATCACAGCCAGAGTTGGGAGATCTTTTGATAATCGTAGAGTGGGCTGCAGATTGCTGAAAAAAGTCCTGGCTAATTAAAGACCTTAGAGCTAGATGTGGTACTGTTTCTACCAGATGTAGCAGAGGTTACTATCTTATATGGTGGCATAGACAGTGTCTGTCTATGTGGTCTAGTTAAGAGCCTTTGGGCAAGAATACCCTCGTCTAGCTATAAATCTATCCCCAACTACTTATTGTAACAACTGTAGTTCTACCAATACAGATGAGTTTCTCTGAATCATTGATATTAGTAACTTTAATTATGATGATATCAATCCTACATGGTATTTTAAAGCACTTGATAGTTTATAAACTGCTTTCGGTTTTTCATATTTAACTGTCAAATCAGGTAGGCAGGAGATGCATTGTTTTCTCATTTTATAAAGGAAGAAATGGAGGCACTGAATGTTTAAGTGATTTTCCAGAGTTCTCACGGCTACCAAATGGAAGATCGGGGATTCCCAGCCACACTGCTGGACAGCACATCCACTGCTTTTTCATCATGTACCACATTGTTCAGACCGAGGAAGAATTTTTCAGGTCTAAGTGTAATTAAGCACTGACAACAACAACCCAGGGAGGTGGTAGGAGAACGTTAAAACACACAGAATAGTTGTTGATCTCTTAGAAAGAAATTAGCTGCAGCTTTGTCCAGAGACAGAGAAATAGTGTAAATGCCTTTGGTGCCGTGTTTTGTTGTCTCATGAGCAAAAACACGGTGAATAGGAAAAAGAGTAAGCCCTGGTTTTGACCGACCTGGTTTGCTTCTTGGCTCTTTTCTTGAGATATTGAACCTCAGTTTCCTCAATAAAAGACTAGTATATAATACCAACCTTGCTGCCTATGATGAAGCTTAAGAGAAATAGTCAATATGAAGCAATGGGCACATAGTAGGTGTTCAACTAATGACAGATGTGATTTGTTTTACTGAACTCTGTTCTTGGCTAGTCATAGTAAGGATACTTTCAGCTCAAGTGAGAGAACCCTAAGTAAAATGGAGTTAAGTAAATAAAAAATTATTGGTTGACAAAACTAAAACTTTCAGGTACCACTAGATTCAAGTGCACATCTGATGTTATTCTTAGGATGAGCAAGAATTCAAGTGTTATAACAAAGAATCCCCAGATATCTCTGTGGTTTAATATTCAAAGTGTTTTTTTTTTTGGCTTATAGTACATATATGTAATAGCTTAAATTATTGTTCAATAAATATTCATTTTCCTTCCCCTCCCACTGTGACTGACTCTGTTGTTCGTCATTAAAGTTGGGCTTAAGTGACTTGCATTGGCCAATAGAACACTGGCAGACATCACACAAGCAGAGGCCTCACATATAGTTATCTAGTCTGGCTTGGGCTCCCACACTGTTGTGACGTACTATGAAAAGGATATGGCCCAGGTAGCTATTGCACATCCACCTGCCCCCAGACTGAGACGTATCGAGCAGACATATGACCTGGATATTTGTTGCTCTGAGGAGAGCAAGAGTCACGTGGAACAGACCTGAACCCAACCTTCAGCCTAGATCTTAGAGTCCAGCCTAGCCCAGCCAAGTGGCAATCAACCCCAGACCTGTAAATGTGACAATAAGTTGTCAAGGTTTAAACAACTGAATTTGGGAATGATTTATTATGCAGCATTATTGCAGCGAGACTCATATCCAAAATGGGTTAGCTGTTGGTGGGATGAGTCCTCTGCCCTACTAGGGGATTCAGGTCAGCACAGGCTCTATCTCCCTTGTTTTTAAGGGCTTTATTGCAACATAATTGACCTACAATAAGCTACTCATATTTAAATTGTACAATTGATACATGTTGACACATGCATCACCACAGTCACCATCCCCACAATCAAGACCATATCAATCTTTTTTTAAATTTTTTTTTAATTTTATTTTTGGCTGCATTGGGTCTTCATTGTTGCATGGGCTTTCTCTAGTTGCGGTGAGTGGGGGCTACTCTTCGTTTCGGCGCGTGGGCTTCTCATCGCGGTGGCTTCTCTTTGTTGTGGAGCACGGGCTCTAGGGATGCTGGCTTCAGTAGCTGCAGCACAAGGGTTCGGTAGTTGTGGCACACGGGCTTAGTTGCTCCACGGCATGTGGGATCTTCCTGGACCAGGGCTCAAATCCGTGTCCCCTGCATTGGCAGGTGGATTCTTAACCACTGCGCCACCAGGGAAGCCCCCCACAATCAAGACAATAAACATATCCATCACTTCCCAAAGTCTAATCGTACCCCAATGTAATCCCTCCCTAACTCAATCTTTCCCCTCCACCTCTGTCCTTAGGAAACCATTGACCTACTTTCTGTCACTATTGATTGACTTGCATTTTCCAGAAATTTTTATAAATGGAATCATTCATCTTGTATTCTTTTTTGTCTGGCTCCTTTAACTTGGCACAATTATTTTGAGATTCACCCCTGTTGTATATATCAATAATTTATTCCTTTAAATTGCTGAGTAGTATTCTATTTTATAAATCAATTATAATATTTTAAATCCATTCATCTATTGATAAACATTTGAGTTACTTCCAGTTTGAGTCTATTATGAATAAAGGTGCTATGAATATTTGCATAAAAATCTTTGTATGGACATAAGCTTTCATTTATCTTGGTTAATACCTAGGATTCAAATGGCTGAGTCACATGGTAGTTGTGTGTTTAACTTTTAGCCACCTCCTTCTTTAGATATGCAATGCATCACCTCCTTGGAGGGTTTGCCACTTCTGCTTCCAGAGCACTGACTTGACCTTGCCACACTGCTCTACCTCACTACAGGGGGCCTGAGGAATGTGGGGTACCCCTATCTCCTCCTCATCAGGTTTTTGTCTCTCAGCATCTTTGTTCTGCTTTTCTCTCTGGTAGCTTCATTCTCAGGCAGGCTTTTATAAATAATAAGATGGCCAGAAAGTCACTACAATATCAACCTAGTATCTCCTTAGATCAGCATCTTAAGGGAAGAGATAGTAAGTACCTTCTTTATACACATATTACCAAAGTCCACTGTTCACTCTTATTTGACTGGCTGGGGTGCTATGCTTATTCATGAACTATGGCTAGGGGGATGGAATAAGTC
The DNA here is from genome assembly GCF_949774975.1 of Lagenorhynchus albirostris. Lineage (NCBI taxonomy): Eukaryota > Metazoa > Chordata > Mammalia > Artiodactyla > Delphinidae > Lagenorhynchus > Lagenorhynchus albirostris. Next base: position 16,652,894 of record NC_083101.1, read on the forward strand.
AGTTATTAGGCTGGGGCCAGGAAATTGGATCAGTCTTCCTAGATAGTATTGTCAGACAAGGGCCTCTGCCAACATAAAGAAGAAACAGGCAAAGACACACTTAAACAGACAAACAAACCAATCCTGCTACAGTGATAATGGTGGAGTCATGTCAGTATTTATGTCTTTGTTTTGTACCAAGGGGCTCTCAGCGCTGAATTGAATTCTTCCACTTTACCCAATCTCTTCTCCTCTTCCTTTCCTCTAGTGAGCTAGGATGCCCGTTATTATGTTAAGATAATATTAGACTTTGAATTCATCTATCCTTAAATATCAGTACCATATAAAAGAAAGCTAAGGCAGTGGGGTGCAGGGGCGGGTGAAAAGGGAGCTGCAAAAAGAAAAAGCAAAACAATACAGGAAAAACCGTAAGGTTCCATCCTTCTCTAAGAGTCTATTAGTCTATGATTTGATAAGTCTTGTTCTATTATTGTAGGATTCTCTGATACTAATACTTCAGTATGCCTTGATTCTTGAGGCAGCCTGTGCTCCTGAGCAGTCCACGCTCTAGTCTTGTTACCGAGTTCAGATCATGAGGTTGATACCCCCTGAGGACAGATTGACATTTTGATGCTCCTAGTTAGCAAAAACATGAACTGCGGAAGCTGCATTAACAAGCAAATAAATTTATGGTAGGCTGGCGCTAAAACGAATCTCGCTGTTTGTCGGCAGCTTTTAAGAAGTGAAATATGTACGTGGCCAATAGAACTGGGAGAGCTCTCTGCTCAAAAATATCTTTCTTCTCTGTTTCCCTAAGATGCAGAGAGAAGGAGGAGAATATGGCAGACTCCGTGAAGCCACTAGATTATTAATGAGAGGCCACTTTGAAGAATTGAAAGGACCTTTTATTATTATCTTTTCTGCTCTTGATTCAGCTTCTGTAGCACAGACTGTATCACCCTTTGTTCTTCCTATAGACCCCAAAGGTTTCAATCCAATTCCTTCTCCTCACACTGAGCACTTCATATTCAATCTCTTGGTATTTCTTTTCTACAAGAGGATAGCATCTTAAAGGCCTTTGCTTTTCTGAGAAGTAGCATTGTATACTGGGAGTATAGGGCTTTGGTTGTGGGAGACCTAAGTTTGAATCTGTGATCTGACCTAGCCAGCTGAGCCCTTGAGCAAGTGGTAGCGAGCCTAGGTATGGTCATCTATAACAGCTTCACTGAGAAGACTTAGTGAGCCATCAGACATAGGATATTGAGGAGAGAAGAAGAATATGATAAAAGATAATTCTCTCCCACCACTCTTTACTATACCCAAGGAATTTAAACAAGTTCCCTAAGGGACTTAAACATTCTTTAAAGAAGTTTAGTGCAGAGCACAGAAAGTAGATGTGTAGACAAACCATGTAGGCATGTTTTAATATTTAAGCAATATCTCAGTATCCTCAGACTGTTTGATTTTGTTTGACACAGAATCGAGTAGAGCTTTCCTGCCACAGCGTGGTAATTAAACCAACTGGATTTTCTGGGACAATCTTAAGTTCAAATATCCACTCTTTTGTCTAATAAACCAGTATAATATCCCTGAAAATCCAGTATTTCAAAATCTGAACTATAACGAGAACTCATACATTGAGGTAGTTCATAAATCTTTTTTTGAGGATTTTGGGTTCAGGAAATATGTTCTCCTCTAGACTTTCCTTTTTGATGCTTAATGAAAAAAAGTCACTAAAGTCTTATAGAATTGGCCACTACTAACCATTTCTAGATTGTCCTATTGGATTTTCAGTAACCCTATAACACAGCAAGAGCAGAACATTCTCTATCTTATGAATGAGGAATCTGAGGCTGAAATGTATGAGACAACTCACCCTAAGTCAATCACTTAGTAGGATATATTGCTAGGGGAATCAAAGAGAGAAAAGGTAGTTATTAAAGAACTCTGGAAGCTGGAAAAAAGCCCATGCATTTGTTTTATTAGTTATTACCGTAAGTGATAATTATTTTGACTGCAACAAGGTCAGCAAGAATTTAGATACGATGGTAAAAAAAAATACCCCTTCTACAGTTTGGTTGGACAAAAATTCCTCTGTGCGTGTAGCTTTGCAATGCAGTGTTGCCCACCCTCCCACCAGGAGGTAAAGTCTATTTCTCTACCCCTTGGATACGTTGAACTCCCTTAAGTGTGCACTAGCCTGTGGTACACTTGGTCCAATAGACTAGATGTTGTATGATTTCTCAAGAAGGCTCACAGCTGCCTCTCACCATCTCTTAGAACCCAGCTTTCATGTGAGGAAGCCTGAGCTAGCTATGTGGGGAGGTTTCTTGGAGGAGAATCAAGGTGCCTAGTTCAACATCCCCAAAAAACTGACAGGCATGTTAGTGAGGTCACTAAACACCCTCCAACAAACCTGCCAATATACTAGTCAAGAAAATTTGTATTTCAGGGTCCATGAAGCTCTTAAGAATAGGCCATTTCTCACTTCTTTATAGACAACTCCTCAAAATGTATTATCCACAATATCATTAGACGTTGCTAACTTAAATTCATATAATAATGGAATCTTAGAATTGGAAGAAGTCTGAGAAATCACTAAGTGTGTGCATAGGATGACCCTAGGTCCCTTAGTATGTCTTATTATCCTCACAAAATTATTTATATGCCTTCCTCTCATCTCAAAAAAGTATTCCAGTTTTGATAACATATTTGATCATCACTCTATGGAGAATCTTATCTGTAGAATCTTTGGTAACTTCTGCTTGAGTCCTTCCAGCCACAGGATCATCATGACTTCAGAAGCCCAACCACTCCATTGTGGAGTAGGTGCTCCTATTTATTGACTTGAAGTATTTCCTTATATGAAGAAGACACCTGCTTTCTCATACCTCCCGCTTATTAGTCTCTGATATTTGAAGACAGTTATCACAACTAACTTCTCTCCCATCGCTTAAATCATGTAACCTCATATAAGAATGCACACACAGATACACACACACAGACACACACACCCAAAACCAGTCCCTGAGTTAACAATTCTAAACGCTCCAAAATTTCCTCTGATGTAAGAGTTGAAGGATTCTTGATTATGCTTCGCCACCCTCTTCTCTGAATATAAGCTTTTAATAAAATTTGAGAATTAACCATTGGACAGAAATGGTAGACCCATTATCTTTGATTCACTCATGGCCCAGAAATTTCCCATTTCATGGAATTCTTAGTGAAACTTTCAAATTCCTTGGCAGCCACATTCAAGTATCATAGATTTTGTTTATAGGATTATTGAACATGATATGGTTATCTATGGAGAATGGAATAAGAGAAAATAAGTTCATTTCTAAATTAAAACAGCAAAACCTTGATTGGAGCAAAAAGTTTTCTGGTGCAGTGGAATTCTTTGAGGCTTTGAAAGAGTGTATGAGACGTGAGTCAGCAACGATGAACATGAGCTTCAGAGTCTGATAGAACCAAGTTTAATCTTAGCCCCACTCTCTACTCTCTGTGTGTCTTCGTGTGAGTTCTTTAACCACTCTGAGATCATGCCACTATGTCTGTAACAAATGGATTGTGATAATATATTTATAGGATGGTTGCAGTGTAAACCCTTAATACATTTGTGGTACCTAAAAGTTCTTAACAAATGCTTACTTTTATTATTTGCAATTAGATATAGCTGGAATCAAATTGTTGGCCTTATCTAATAGCTAAGTTGAATAAGTTTCTTGACCTTTCTAAACTGGAATAAGTTTCTTAACCTCTTTGAACATTATTTTTTGTTTGTATGATCTGATTAATACAACTTACCTCATAGGGATGTCGATTTAATTAGGAGAGTCAAAAGCTGACAAAGCATGGAGAAGAATTCTGTAAACTAGGAAAACATATAACTTTGACATTAGTCTACAACAGATACAGTCCTTGCTCTCATGGATTAGTATCTGGTGCAGGAGATGGCCAAGAAAGTTTCCATTTTAATAAGAGCTATAATGGGGAAGAACAGAGTACTTTAGGAGCCTAGAGAGGGGTCTCTTATCCAGACTTAGGAAATAATCAAGCAAGATCTCCCAGAGGAAATGGTGTCTAAACTTATCTGGGAAAGATGAGTAAATGAGAGCCAGATGCAGGGGTATGGTGGGAGGTGAGGAGCAGCAGGCAATTGGGGAGGAGTAAGAAAAGCCTTGAAACCAGAAAGACGCTGGCAAATCAGAAGTCCAATACAACTGGGACTACAAGTACATACCAGAAACTATTTGAAGCACCTTAAAATTGTTATTGTAATTGACCCTTCTGTAGCCCTATGAATTAAGGTCATAATGTCCATTTCAAGAATAAGAAAACAATCCCAATTAAAGGTCATTATTTATGTAAGGTTTCAATAAAATAAAGAGCCAAGATTGAAACTTGAATAATTGATTCCAAAGCCATTGTTCTTTCCTTTGACCAAGAGCTGAGAAAGAGAAGAAAATTTTAAGGATTCAGTGCTCTTAACATGAAGGTTTCCAACCATCAGTCCTGAAGGAAGGGGTGGTCAGGTAATCATGTGCCTTTGATGCATCTTTGTTGAGGTTGGCATGGTGGAGACAGGTATAGCCAATGTTGTCCTCCCCAGGGATCACTTAAAGCTTAATCCTTCTGGGAGAAAGGGATAGTCTTTGGCAAGCATGATTTTCAGATGGTCCAGATGCTTAGGAGACTGAGAAGAAGCTGTGGGAACAGAACAGGCAGGCTGCACGGTGAGAAACATGTCTTTAGACAGGATCCTGGACATTTAGACCTGATCGGCAGCTGCCATCTTGCTGAGAACTTTTGTCCCACCGTGAGCGATTACGGCTTTCTGTAAGCACAAGTGGCCTTCCTGATAAAATTCAATTTCAAGGAATTAAGGAAGGGGCCCTCATTTGGTTATTTATCAAGGCCTTCCCTATCTCAGGCCAGCAGCTTTATTGTTCTATGGCTGCTTCAAAGGACCCTCTCTGGAAGGACTTGTGCCTTCTCTCCCTAAGCCTTATCGGCTTCCCTCAGACCAGCTCATTTGCCTAATGGCATCTCCACAAAGGCAGCAGAAGTCCAAATCTGAGCTGAGCAACTTCTCACTTTTGGCCAGCTGCAGGAACTCCCCTGGCCTCCCTCTGTGTTGGATGCTCAGAACTCACTGGATATCCTGTTTCTCCAAATCTTGACCTGGCAGCAGTCAGCTGCAGACCTGAAATTTTCTTCGGACCAGACATTCAAGACCCACTGGGTTCTCTAATGTGTCATGTTCTCCAACATTCACTGGGCTGGCATTGCACCTAATGATGCCATGGACAGCCTGCTGCTTCTCTCCTATATTGGACATTGACAAGGGATCAGGGAATAGATAGAGGAAATATTGTGCGATGGATAACGGTTTTCAGATCATACCGATCTAAGGGGGATCTCATAGTAATTAGATGTTTGACCTTATATGTTGCTTAAATTTTCAAAGCCTCATTCTCATTTATAAAACAGGAATACTAAAACCTACTTTATGGGGAGGATGTGAATATTAGCTGATATTATGCCAGGAAAAAATGCAAGGCATTCACTTATTTAGTCAAGAGATATTTATTTTTTTAGTGAGTCTAAAATATGATTTTCCTCTGAAGAAGAGGTGACAAAGAAAGATACCATCGAGCACAATAACTATGGTTTATTCATCTTCTCCATAGTATCGATGTTTGAGAAAGTTGATGTTTGATAAATGTTTGTTTAAATTTAACTAAACATCTACAGAAGACCTTGGAACTACAGAGAGGGCAGTTAGCTTGGAGTCAGGACATGAGGGTCTACTTTATGTGACACTAAGAGACTTGCTTGGGGTCTATCACTTTGCAACAATATTTGACATTGAGCAAATCACTTCACTTCTTTAAGCGCCAGTTAGCCCTGCAAAATCGGTGTTGTGATGCTCTCAGATATCTGGAAATAATAATCATGGAACCAAAACCATTGGAAGTCCTCTACACAAAAGAATACTTTCAATTCACTAATGAAGAACAAAAATATATTAAGGTATTGAATTTCTCCTGTCTTAGGCACTCCATTTATATTCTCTCTGACTCCATAATGAAACTCTGTGGAGCAGGACTTAGTACTTTATTACAGAGGTAAAGAGACTGAAAATGAGAAAAGTTGTGTCTTGCCAAATGTCACACAATGGTACTCCATCCTTCCAGTTGCTTAGGTCAACATGGGAGACATCCCTGGTGGCTCTCTTTCTCATTCTCCCATATCAAGTTCTCCTAAAAATTATAGTTAGTTCCACCTTCAAAATACATCCAGAATCTGATCATATGCCATCTATAATACTTAAGTCCCATCATCTCTTGCCTAGATTTCCATGTGGTCTCCCTAACCACATCTATTATCTTCTCCAGAATCAGTCTTTTGAAACCTCAGTCAACACAACTCCTCAAGTGAAAACATCCTCATGTTTTCCATCACAGTCAGAACAAAAGCTGAAGCCCAGCAATGGTCTCAGATGCCTTGTGTGTTTGGATTATTTTCTGCCTCTGAGACCTCGAGTCAAGCTTCACCCTCCACTTTGCTCACTCTGCTCAATTCTACCAGCTCTGCCTCTTTGCCTTTCCTTGGTGAGGAAGGGCGTGTGCCACCGCCTCGGGGCCTTTGCACTTGTCTCTCCCTTGGTCTGGCATGCCTTTCCTCACATTTTCCTCACATGGATCACATTTGTACTTCATTCAGGTATTCTCAAATGTCAGTTTATCAGAGTGCCCTTCTCTGATTGCTCCCCATAAAAAAGCAACTCTCCCTCTCCTGTCATTCACTAAGCCCTTAAACAACTTGGATTTTCCTCTTAGCACCTATTGCCTGCTATACTAGTTGATGAGTTTTAAATTTGCTTACTTTTTGTCAACCTAGAACACAACTCTGTGTGGGCTTGGACTAAATCTCTCTTTTCACCTACTTCGTAGAACGACACTTTACATGAAATTAAATGTATTCATTTTAATGCATAGTTTGATGAGTTTTCACAAATATAATCAGATAGAGAACATTTTTGTTACACCAGAAAGTTCTCTGTGTCCCACTTCCCATCCTAGGCAACAACATGATCTGATATTTAGAACTATAGATTAGTCTCTCCTCTTCTAGAATTCACATAAATGGAATCATACAGTATGTACACTTTTGCATCTGGGTCCTTTTGCCCGATTCATAACGCTTTTGAGATACATTAATATTCTTCTGAATATCAGTATTTTCTTTTTATTACTAAGTAGTATTCCCATTGTAATGAATATACCGCAATTTGTTTACCTATTGACCTAATGATGAACATTTAAGGTGTTGCCAGTTTTGGACTATTATGAATGAAGCAGCTATGACCATTTGTGTGCAAGTACTTTGTGAACATATTTTCCTTTTCTTACGTAAATACAAAGGAGGAGCATTGCTGGTCATAGGCTAACTGTATGCTTAACTTCGCTCTAAACCTTCATTTTTCACTGATATATCCCCACCATCTAGAACAAGAGTCTAGCATGTAGTAAGCACTCAATAAATGTTTATTAATTGAAAACTTCAACAGTAATACTTAGAATGGATACAAGTCCATATCTCCCTGAGCATCAAGTTAGAGTGTTCTGTTCACGGATTCAAACTGACTGATCAAGGTAAAATTATTGGTGCATAGGATTCATTTCAGACTTCTGTGGTCAGTGCCTGTGTGAGTAACCTCATGAGACCCTCAGTGAAATTATTCACGATGGAGGATGAATGGAGACAACCCTGACACGAGGCAATGTCTCTCTGGCCTTGATATTTAACAGGCCTTGCCTGGCTGTTTCCTTCCCACCAGGGAGCCGCTGTTATAATCCCCAGAGTTCTCTCTCTCTCTCTCTGTCCACTCTCGCAATCCCATTATCCTCCTGCCTGGAGAGTCGAGTTCCTCTGCCAGTCCTGCCGGCACAGAGACTTACGTGGATGTGTTGAATTCACCACCTGGTGACTACAGTGAAAATTTCTCTCCTTTGATTTATTTTGGCCGGGAGAAAGAAATCATTTACGTTCTTGGAGATGCAGATAAGAGATGATACATGTCCCATTCATTTCCCTGATAGCAACACTTCCTGTCACTCACACAGATGGAAAAGAGACTTCAATCACACCCACGCCTGTATCAGAGGAAAGATGAGGTGGTGGAGGGAGCAAAAGGGAAGAGAAGAGAAGGAGTAGTCCAGAGGAAGGAGATAATGAGAAACATGCCTGATATTTCTGGGAAGAGGATTTAAACCAAAGGAAGATGTACTTCTGCTTGATTCACAACGTTGTCTTTTCTACTGAGAATGCAGCCCCTCTTTTCAATCAGTTGAATAGAGTCAGACATCATCTTGAAGACAGTATACAGTCATCCATTGGTATCCACAAGGGTTTGGTTCTCCAGGTCCCCCACAGATACCAAAGTTTGAGGATGCTCAAGTTCCTTGCATAAAATGGCATAGTATTTTCATATAACCTGCACACATTTTCCCATATGCTTAAAATTATCTCTAGTTTAGTTATAATAACTAATGCAATATAAATGCTATGTAAATAGTTGCTGGGACGTGACAAAATCAAGGTTTGCTTTTGATGACTGTCTGTAATTATTTTCAGAATATTTTCGATCTGCTGATGGTTGAATCTTTGTAGATACGGAAAGCCAACTGTAATCCAGGAGTTCTTATCTTCGGGGGGCGGGGTCTGTGGATAGACTGGTAGAAGATTTGTGAACTTCCTGACATGGGGGGCAGAACAGTAAAGGCACCTATCTTTCCTCAGACACTCAAAAGGGGTCTAATGACCACAAAAAAGTTAAAAATAAGCTGACCCAGTAAAACTTGATATTTACAGTTAAGAATACTTAAATCTAACAAGATAAGAAACATACTCAAATTCATAGTGCCGATCATATTTATGTCAGAGTCAAAAGTAGCACTCAAGTCTCCTGACTCTCATATTCAGTCTATTTCATCCTGTTCCTCATCTGTACACCTGCTAGTAGGAGGTGGTGCAATTTGCTCTGTATTCCAATCAGACCACCTGTAACAGCTCCTGGAGGTGGGCAAGGAAAGTGTGACTGATACCATTTGACAGATGAAACAGAGGAGCTCAGTCAACTCACTTCTTCAAGATGTATTTAGTAGACCTAAGTTGGTGTAGCTTCATGAATCATAATTCTAATCCCTCCTCTGACAGCAGATCCTTTTACCCCCACCTCCAGACCTATACATGAGTGGGCGTGTCACTCAGGCTGAGCCAATCAGAGTATGTCCCTCCCTTCGTGAGTGTAGGGGTAGACGCATGATCCAAGCTGGGCCAATCAGAAACCTCCTCTGGAATTTTTTAAAACTGAAATTGGAAGTGGATTCTTCTGTTTCTCTTTGGTAATACATTGAGGAAGAGACCTCAGATGAGATGGGAGCTACATAGAGAAGTCTGGGAGAGTAAGACCTACTCAGCAAGAATGAGGGGAAAAAGACAAAGCCAATAAACAGGGTTCTGACATCAATTCCTTGTTTTTTTTCTTCCCAAGGCTTACATTTCCGTCACTCCCTTATCTGTGAGCTATCCAAGTATGCTCTGAATAATTATCTTTTGCAGGGAGGTGAAACGGCATATGCCATTTGTAACTGAATGCGTCTAAGTGTGACTCAGGTGATCTTGTCCCTTGGAATCCATCTCTTTGAAAACATCTTTGATATCATTTTAAACAACTACTTATACCCTTTCAGTGCCAAAATGGAGCAGGGAGATGCCTGCGGGGGAGTTAACCATAGCACTGAATGCGGAATCCCAGAGGAAGAGCCATTTCCTGTTCTTTCTAATTTCCAAGTTATGAGGAGGTTTTCTCATCCCTTTCCTTTATCTCCTTTTTCTCTCTCATTCTCTCTCCTTGCTTTCTTCTAATACTCTTTTCCTCCCTCTGTCACCTTTTAATATCCATAGAGTTCTGATGCCCCCTGCTGCTGGCTGTGGGCTTCTTGCTGGCTGCAAGAACCACATGTTTCTCTGGTTGCTGACCTCTCTCATTCCTGGTTTTTCCAGCCTCTGTGTCATCTGTGCTAGTTCTTTCTTCTCATTACATTTTTCTCCTATGTTATCTAAGTGACTGTCTCTATTTCCTCACCATCTTTCTGTGCCACTTGTATCTTATTACCCGCATCTTTGTTTTAGCGTCTTTCTCCCCACCCACTTTCTCAATTTCACTTTCTGATTATGTTCTCTCTGCCTCAATCTATATCCCATTTCGTATTTCTGAATTCCTCGGTTCCTGTCTTTTGGTCTGTTTCACAGGCTCAGTTTCTGTTGCACACCCTCACCCACTCACTAGTGGAATGTTTTCTTTCACAGAGAAACACACCAAATGTTCCCCTGACTGTCCTAAGAAAATTTCACCAGGAGGTGGTCAGCCTTACTGAACAGCTGGGTAACCCTTTGCACAGAGTTCCTCTGAGAAATAAATCTCTTTCACTAGGTTACAGAAAGTTAGATTTCTTCTGCAGTCTTTACCACCAGCTTGCTTTTTGAGATTGGGCAAGTTATTTGACTTTTCTGAGCTGTAGGTTTGAAAACTGTGTGCCTGACAGTCGCTAGAGATGGGGAGGGAATAAGTGTCAGAAGACTCTGGATCATCTTCTGAATCAGAGAAGGAAGTTATGGTTCTGAAGCTCCCTGTAAGAGGGTAGTATGTGTCACAACTGTGCTGTGGAGCTCTCAGTGTGAAGTGCCTGCTTAGGAGGTCCTGCTGACGGATAGATTCTTTTGCTAACAAATAGGACTAATATTCCAAGAACCCCACCGGCCTGAGTTTGTTTTTCTGCCAAAGTGAGCTAGTATTAGCATTTGAGATAAACACCCAAACAACCTAACCAAAATGTATTACCATCCATCTGGGTTCACAGAAGGGAACCATCAGTGGTCTAATGAAACTCTGAATGACTGAGGCTCACCTCTGAGTCATCCCTAACCCCTCCTTCTGCTCAGCTTTTCATAATTCGTCATCTTCCTTATGTTTGTCCTGCCAGTCTTTCCCCTCCTCTCCATTACCTTGGCCTCTACTCTGGACTAAGACTGTTGTTTATGACGACATATACATGTCTGTAAATTCTACATCAGTGGGTTTCTCTGATGGCAAAAACTATGTCATAATCAACTTTTGATTTCCCATGATGCTTAACAGCTTGTCATTTTAAATGCAGTAGACACTCCATTTCTGTCTTCATTTTCTGAAAGTCAAAAGAATGGGAGCAAACAATTCAAGCATGAAGGAGAGAGGAAGAAGACAAGATAAAAGACAGGAAGAAAGGAAGGGAAGAAAGGGAGAGAAATATTTTAAAGTGTTTTTATTACATGACAGGACTCCTTTAAGACATAAAGCTCACTTTATTATTGGTTTACTTATTACATTTAAGCACTGATTACAGAGAAGGAGGACCAAAAATATGGAAAGGTAAAGAACTAGGAGCCAACTGAATATCAAATTGGGAATGAAATTATAAAATTTCTCAAATCAGAGAGTAATCCAGTAAGAAAGCAGCACTTGCTTTACAGGGTTACACCTCTGAAAACAACTTTTGTAGATGCTCGTTTATCCTGCAAAGCAAAGATGCCTTCGTAACCCAAATACATCCTTTCTGCCGGCTTCAGGGAAACCACTCAGCATGCAGTAGCCCCTGGTAGCGCTGTTCCCACCATTCCCATCACTTTCCCCACAGTGCAGCCTCCCCAGGTCAGATGCTGGCAATCGATACCAAACACCTCACGCTTAAATCCATCAGTGAAAAGGCTGTTACAATAACAGCGGCTATTTTATGTGGCTACTGATTTCTTTGGGGCCTCCCAGACCCAAAGGTAGGAAATAATAACTGGTCATTTTTCACCAAGACAGACAATACAGGAGGACAGTTGGAGCAGAGGTGCTTCCTGTGACCTGTACCATCCATGCAAGTGCTGCCAGGAGAAAGGATAAAAACCCACCTCCTGATAGGTTTTCAGTGCTTGCGCTGATGACGAGCACCAATAGGCATCCTCACCAGCACAGTAATCAAGGCAACACAATCCTGCATCCCTGTGCAGACCCATCACTGTGGTTTCATGTGAGCCTCCAGGTGAGGCTGTGTGACTGGTAAAAGAACAACCATCATCCTCATTTCACAGATGGACAGAGACACACAGGGGAGGGAGTTATTAAATGGCAGAACTAGGGGTAGAACACAGAGCTTCTTTCTCTTCACCCAGTTCTTTTATTTCCTTTTTTCCCCTCAGATTGAATAGCAGTGAGATGATATAGTGATACAGATCCAGACATTGATGGAGTCACACCAAATTGTGGTTTTGAGGAATATTTAATGACCTGGGGAAATGTTTATGGTATAAAGTTACGTAAAAGAAGAACTATGTATGTATTAAAATCCTGATTTTGTAAAAATTTTGTATAGATATATCACACATTATATAGTAACCAAAAATACCTCTGGATGGTGATATAATGAGTGACTTCAGGTTCTTCCTTATGCTTTCTTGTGTTTTATACATTTTTTATAGTATACGTATAGTCCTAATATTTTTTAAAAGTTAATTTGAATATATAATTTGAATTAATAATGTATTTTACACACACACACACACACACACACACACACACACACACACACACACACACACACACACACACATCAAAAGCAGATAATCCCAAGAAGAAATCCTTTTTCCACTTTCTCTTGTTTTCTTCTATGGAGGCAATAAAACCAGGTAGCATTAGAAGCCAATGACTCTGCTGGACCATATCCCTGGTCAACTCCGTAACCTAAGTCCAATGCTTTCTCTCTAAGCGTCACAGTCTTCACCAATCAAAAAAGGCATATTTCTATTTCTTGCCTAATTTATATGGTTTTTGAAAAACAAATGCAGAAATAAGGTTTTGTGCCTGGAGCCCAAGTGTGCAGGCAGACAGAAAGCAGGGGTGTTATGCAAGAGGGGGATCCCTGCTCTTGCAACCAGAAATGTATTCAGAATTACTGTCTTCTGCAAGCTGTAGGCTGCAGCAGGCCCCGTGATTATCTCTTCACAATCAAATGGGTGCAAATCTAGGGCAGCAGATGTAGCTCCAGTGGAGGGGGGTGGGAGTCTCTAATTGCAGGATTTACATGAGATGAGATTTCCCCAGAGGCGGAGAAACTGACTTCCCTGGAGACAGAGCTATTTTCCAAAACAGAGAAGGATAGGGAGGCTTTGAGAAGAGGCTGCCTTGCTCTCGGCCCTCAGTGTCCTTAGAGGAAGGAAAATAACTTAAAACTGAGACTTAGGGGCTTCCCTGGTGGCGCAGTGGTTGAGTCCGCCTGCCGATGCAGGGGACACGGGTTCGTGCCCCGGTCCGGGAAGATCCCACGTGCCGCGGAGCGGCTGCGCCCGTGAGCCATGGCCGCTGAGCCTACGCGTCCGGAGCCTGTGCTCCGCAATGGGAGAGGCCACAACAGTGAGAGGCCCACGTACCGCAAAAAAAAACAAAAAAACAAAAACTGAGACTTGGTGGTGAGCGATTGAATTAAATTTAAGGAAACTTTATTGAACAGCTACTTTCTGCTAGGCACTATGGGACTAAGAGGCAAACAATGCCATGGTGAAGAAATGAGAATTGAGAAATATTTTTCTGTTGCCGTTTGTGTGTCAGGTACTCTGTTAAACTCTTTATTTAAATTATCATGTTTCTTTATTACAATCAACGAGTGAGGTAGAGATGAAGCTAGGTAACTTCCTCAATGCATCAAGCACTCATGCAACAAGAGCCTTTTAGAACATCTGAGGTCTGCACACATGCCAGGCTCTCCGCACTTGACTTCCTTTTCAGAGGCTGTTCCTTTTACCTAGGAAGAAATCCCTTCTCACTTTCCCCACTTGAACTAATACTCCTTCAAGAATTAGTTCAACTGCCATCTTTTCCAAGAAGCCTTCTTTCACCCACCTACTCTTAGGCTAGTTGAGATCCCCTACTCTACTCCTAGTGCATTGTTTCCACGTAATTATGTACTTGCTTGTCTGTATCCCTCACTACACTGCATACATTTTTTTTTTTTTCTGTTAGAATCTCTGGTGCCTAACAGAAAACTAGAGAAAAGAAGATGCTCAATAAATGTTTGTTTTCTAAGACTTCATGGAAAGAAAGAAAAAGATACACAGATGACTAAATGGATGGGTAAATTAGTAAGTGAATTAAAGTATCAATGAAATGTTTCTGATACATGAATGTTTCTGATACAGCTCTGAATGCTGCAGATATAGATGGTGAGAGGGCATAGAAATGACTGGAACACAGCAGAGGTGGCAAAAACAGATAGGTCACAAATACCAACATGAAAGCAATGCCACATGCAGGAAAACCATGACTCTTTTTAGCTTGCCGTTTCCCCAAAGTAGCATCCGATTTCTTGCAATTGACCTGTGCATTCTGAAAATGTCCAGCCATCCTGCCAGTTTCTTATCTGGTGCATCCTTTGAGGCTCATGTAAAAGCTTCAGGCCCCAAAATCTGGACGGGGGCAAATACCTGCTCACAGCCTTCTGACTCAGACTGTGTATGAGTGTAACTTCCCAGCTGATTCTGATAGTTAGTCATGTTTAGGATCTTCTACTATAATGGAAATTCTTGTACTGTAGAGAGAAAGCTATACCAGAGAGTTTTTATACCCCATAAATCTGGCATTTTATGATTTCACAGTAATACAACTGCCAATTATTAAAACCCTATTCAGTTTTTTTGAAAAGTCTTGCCATTGACAAAGGGTTAAAGTTACTGCATTTTCTTATTTAATCTTCATGATACCCTTAGTGTTGTAGGTGAGATCCTCTTTCTTGGATAGATGAGGAAACTGAAACTAAGTGAGATTGCTTAGTTTTCTTTTGTCCTAGCCCGTCAAATATTTTGTGGGTTTCTTCTCCTTTCTCACTCACTTTCCTCCAATATTAGAAACTATTAGTACTAACACATATCTGATCCTCGTCTCCTTCTGGATACATTGAAGGACCATCCTTCTTAGCTCTTTATAATTCAGAAGGGCCATTTGACTACTTCTGGCCAGTGAGCTGTGAGCAGAAATACATATGTCACTTGGGGACATAAAACATTTTAATTGCTGGTGCAAGATCCTTCATCACCCCGCACCCCTCTCCAAGTCTCATGCTCCCTTCTCTCCCTATTGAAGCCTCATGTTGATAAAATAGTCACAAGACTAAAGCTGCCTGGATAGCTACTGCCCTGAAGAGAGGCATGGACTTTATATAAGTGAGAATTAAATTTTATCTGTGTTAATCCTAAAACCTGTGGAGGTTGTCTCTTAACCCATTTTCACCTGATAAATGTAGATGCTCCTATGAAGAATAGCAAACCTAACTTCTGCCTTCTGAGCTCCCACCCCGCTGACCCTGCTAGATCAGAGTTTCTCTGCCCACACTTTCCGGAGGTTTTTCCTGTCCTCTACACATAGTGCTCCCCTGGTGAGCTTCTACAGACCATTAATCATGACCCTGTAATCATCTCTGGAAGTGCACTTAAATTCAGTCCCCGATCAATATTCCTCCCCGCACTGCCCCACGCCTACTCCCTTCTCACACATCACTGAAATAAACAAGCTAGGCTGTCCGCAGGTGACCCGCACTCCAGGCGGCTTTATTTGCCGCATCCCCATCTGCACCATTCCAGACCCATGGACCTAGGAGTTACCAAAAGATCACAAAGTCAAAGATCTTTGCAAATTTGAACACCTGTGGAGCTGGAAGAAGTCATCCAGTGGAAGAATTAAGAATATGGGGAATGGAAGCTGCATGATTGCATGTCCTTTACAGCAGAGCTGCAAGAAAACATTCAGTTTCCCACAGTAACACCTCTAGGGGCAAGGCATTTACTAAGCTCACAAGACATCTTCTTTAACCTTTGGGCACTCCTGACTCTTTAGCTAGATCTTCATTGTCTTGTGCCTATGTATTTCATCCAGGGCCCTGAGTGTACCACTTTAGAGTCAAACAGAGAAATCTGTTCTACGCCACAACAGTTCTTTAAGAATTTGAGAAAAGTTGCAGGCTGTTCCTCATCTGGCCACAGTATCCCCTCCTTTGAATTTAAGCCTTCTCATCTACACATAAGGAAAATAACCCCCAGAGAGAGAGAGAGAGACAGAGACAGAGAGAGAGAGACTGAGACTTAACCAAGATCGCACAGCTTCCAATCCAGGGCTCTTTGTATTTATTTACGTTTATTTAGCAAACATTTTTAAAGCACATAGTAGATAATGCAGGACTTACAATTTGAATATGATTCAAACCCTGCCATAGAGGTGCAAAAATTCTAGTAAGATATGTGGACAGTTGAAACTGCTATAGTGAGAAGAAGGTGGGGAAAATTATATTTATTAAATGTCTCCTAAATGTCAGGGATTGTCAGGTACCTCTCATATATTATTTCATCTAATTTTTCAAGTACACTCTAAGACTGGCAATATTGCCCGATCTTGCTGATTTAAAAACTTTACCAGTTGCCTATTGCTGCAGAACAGACTACCCAATAGTAGTGGCATAAAACCATTTTATTCTGCTCATGGATTCTGTGGACCAGGAATTAGGACAGGGTACAGAAGGTATAGCTTGTCACTAGACAAGCTAGAAGGAGTTGAGGTTGTGCTCAGCTGGGACTGTCTATCAGAGACACCTACACATAGCCTCTCCATGTGGCTTGGGCTTCTAGTGGCAGCTGTGTTCTACAGACTTAGCACTGGAAGTCATGCAATGTCACTTCTATTGGTGTCTATAAGGCAAGCGTGGATTAATTTAGAAATTAGACTTCAGTTTGTAATGGGGAAATGGCAAAGTCACCCTGTAGAAGAAGCTGTGGGATGGGAGATATCACTATGACATACTCTAGGTTTAAGTTGTATGACTGGCAGATTTTGCTATGTGACTTAAGAAGATGGGTAGATCTTTATGTTCTTAGAGACGTCTCCACGGAGAAGATGCCATTTGGAATGGGCTTGGAAGGAGGGGGGAGATTTGCACATGGAGACATTCTGGATTTGGACTAAAGTATGACTAGACTCACAGAGGCGCCATCATGTACTTCCTTGACCATCTCTGGGTCTTTTTCTGTTTCCAACAAGGAGACATGGATAATTATCCTCCCCAACAGTGACCAGGAGTTCTAGGTACTGGAAAAGTCTTACAACTAAAAGCTGGCATTGTTTGCCAGATGGCAAGGTCCCCAGTTGGCTACTGCACATTGCACAGGCAACTGAGCTTTTGACATAGTCCAGCTACAGAGAGAGGATGGGGCTAAATGGAAGAAAAGAAAAAAAAAAGCTCAATTTTGGAGGCTCAGGCAGGCTGAAATCCTCTATGATAAGGCAAAGTGGATGGCAACTACAGCCCATTGCCTTGTGGCAGTAACCCTTTGAGCCTCTGAGTAACCAAAATTAGCTCAAAAGCATTTGGCATGAGAATCTTAGGAAGTTTTCTGGGCTAATTGTATACCTCATACTTAGGGAGTAAGACAAAAGTTCTGTTGAAACCTAAATTATAGAGGAAGAGACTTACATGAAGATTTTATGAGCACCCAAATTGTAACAATTGCCAATGTCTACTTTCAGCAATCCCATCACCTACCCAAGACATTCCTGTAGCTGCTGACACTAGTATCAGACCCATTATGTCATACATGTACTTCATTACTTATTTATTGACTATCAACCCCATGAGAATGTGAGTTCCACATGGAGATTCTCTTGGTGCTGTATCCTTAGCCCCAAGGAAAACGCCTGCATGTAGTCACTGAATGTTTGTTAAATAAATCAGACCCCAGGGAGGGGAAGAGGGGGCTGACAAGCTTGTGGCTACAACCTTTCTCCTTCATCTTGGGGGTACATGTGACCCTGTAACACTGTCAATAAGCCAAGACTGGTTTTCTTGTCACCCACACATCCATTCTAAATTTTGACATCAGACCTATTTGGGATGCAACCCCAGATCTTCTACTTAGTATCTGTGTGATCTTGGCCCATCATTTAGCTTTACTGAGCGTTAATTTTTCCACAGATATTTTCATCAGAAGGTTGATGTGTAGATCAAATCATGAAGGTATGTTGAAGGTGACAGTGAGGCAGGGGGCTCAGTCTTCTGGTCCAGCCAACCCCAGGTTACTTCCTGCTAAGCTTGTATAATGAAAGGAAAAGGAAAAGGAGAAAGGAGAAGCAAAAAGAAAAAAAAAAAAAAAGGAACAAACAGGAGGAATAGGAAGAAGAGGAAGAGAAAGAGGTCAGGACATAGGAAACAGAGAAACACAAAAAGTGAAAGAAATGAGAATAGAAGAGAGAAAAGGGAGAGGAGTGGGAAGGAGATGAGAGGTGAGGAGGAAGAAGGTAAAGAAAAAGGGAGAAAAGAGAAAGGGAAAGAGAAAACAGGAAGGGAAAACGTTTTGGAAAAGATTGAGAAGAGAGAAAAAATTGGGATAAAGAGAGGGGAAGAAATGGAGAGGTCCCTCGGAGAAGCATCCCAGGATTCCAACAGTGACATCAGGGCTCAGGGCTCACTCACTGGCCCCAGAACCCAGGCTGTGGACCCCCCTGCAAGAGCATTGCCCCTCTATCTGGCTGTCCCTGTGTTGGCCAGCCCTCCCACTGAGGAGCTCTAGCCAGCCAGGAGGCAGAGCCAGGATCCCCAGAGAGGCTGGGGGCTCACCTCCCAGAACTAATTCTTTGTTTCATGCTCTCCAGCCCCTCTGATTGGCTTTGACAATTAGTACAGCCTTGGCTTCCTGTTGAGGGCATGAGGTGGGTTCCAGCAGACATCATTAGCCCTGACTTTATGGGGATTTATTCAGACTGTTACCATGACTCATACTTTAGTAATGAGGTCTCTCTTCCAGGCGCTCAGTGCTTTGCTACTGGTGTCCCTCCCCGTGTCTTCCTACAGTGGCTCCATTTCCATCTTTCCCCTGAGAATTTCCTGGCTTCCCTCCTGGTTTCAACCACCTTTCAGGGGTGGAGAATGGAGAGAGTGGTTTCTATAACTTCTGTCTTGCAAAGAGCCTCAGAGAGCTACCCAGCTAGACCAACAAGTAGTAAGAAAACACACAGTATGAAGAGTTGTTTTTTGTTTGTCTGTTTTTTTCTAGAGAGACAGGAGAGAGATCTTGGACCTACTACCAAAAACCCAGATCTGGAAAATTGTTTATATCCCTTTACTCTGCTTGATGTAATTTGGAATGTCAGAGGAGAAGTAGAACTTTAAGACTCTAGACAAATATCTCAGTGGAGAAACTAAGGTTCAGGGTGGGAAGAAGGCTTGCCCAAGATCTCACATAGAGTGGTAGTTAGACCTTGAACTTGTAACTTCTGACTCCTCTTTCCTCCCTATTCTTTCAATTTATTAATTCACTTATCTATTCAAGTAAATACTTGAATCAAGGATCAAGGGCCAGCTCTGCTGTGAAGCTTTCTAAGACAGTTAGGGCCGGCTTGGTCCTACCTCCCCTTTGTACCTCCTGAGCCCTGAATACATATACCAACATTATGGACTTCGATGCTGCATTATTCAGTATAATCTTGTGTCTCGGGGGACTAGAATCTTTAGGATGGAGATTCACTTGTGTAGCCCTGTCACTGGCACAAGGCCTGGCACAAAGTAGATGCTGAGTAAATGTTCCATGAATGAAGGAATGAACAAGCTTCAATCTTCTGATCAACTGCCAAGTATCAGAAAATGCTATAGATTCAAGAGATTAACCCCTGTCCCAACTGCCTCCTTGACTGTGGTCCTCACCCTTTAGTGGGAAGACATCACCCTTTCTCTTGTCCTCCGGATTCTTGATTTTTCCCAAAGTCCCTGGGGAATGTGCACTGCCTTCCTTTTGAGAGACGGATTAGTGCTGATTTAGAAGTTTATGGACGTTTATTTGAACTTGAAGGGAGAAACGATAAACCCTTGATCCCCCAGAAGCTGACATGACCATTTTCAAGGTTCAAAGTTCTCTTTGCCTATTTCAGTGAATCACTGAGGGCTTTCCTAGGCAAACTGAACCAAGTAACAGCTTTTGAAAGAAACAAAGCTGGGCATCACTCAGGGAGATCAGCTCGGTGCTGTGTGACCACCTAGAGGGGTGAGATACGGAGGGTGGGAGGGAGATGCAAGAGGGAGGGGATATATGTATACATATAGCTGATACACTTTGTTAAACAGCAGAAATTAACACAACATTGCAAAGCAATTATACTCCAATAAAGATGTTAAAAAAAAATAAATTAAATAAATAAATGCAAAAAAAAAGAAAGCTGGGTTGTTAAATCCCAGGAAAATAAAGTGGGGAAAGGAAGGAGCTAGAAGGATGTTTAACTCACCTGACAATCTGATTTGGATGCTCTCAGGGTTACCTGATGCATTTTAAGTCCAAGGTAGAGAGACGGCTCCAGAGGAAAATATCCCACTTCCAAGACAAAGACCCTCAGTGGGCTCTGAGTGGGCAAGATACAAACAGGCAGCCATTTCTACCAGGTAGGCTATAAATCCAACCTTTATTACCTTTTATTATGTTGTTTCAACAGACTCTTAAAGACAGCACAACAGTCGGTTGATAGCTGCACTAAATCTCTTTCATTTTCTCCTCATATTACTTTCACCTCCTGGATTTTTTTCCTCTCTCTCTCTCTCTTCATGAGTCAAATTTTATTGGTCTTCTCTAGAGGATGGCAGTAGAATAGAAACATTGTTTATGATTGGGAAACAAAACCCAGCAACTCCCAAACCCCAAAACTGTGAGCAAGCAATGAATGTGTGTGTGTAACCTGTATATGTATATAATATGTTTTATTTGTGGAGATATATATATATATATATCAGAAAGCAGAGGAAAAGCATAACATGGCAAAATGAGAGCAGGGGGATTGGCAGGAATGAATTTAAAAGCAATTTACTGCTAAGATGTCAAAGCCTAAATTGGAATGAAAATAAACTAAGAGTCACCATTTCTAAAAGCCCTGCTTAAAGAACAGAATTCTGTTAAGGGCTAAAAAGTAGTTCCAAGAATACTGTGAGGTGGTGAAGTGAGGCAGAGAGGTAGAGAGAAGAGAAAATGAATAGGAGTTAGGGAAAAGTAAATTCTAGAATCTTTCTGTCTGAGCTCTAAAGTAAGGCTCAGAAACATTTTCATTGCATCTGAAGTAGTAATTAAGTAGATAATTGAACAAACATCTTCAACCAATTTTCCTTTCCTTTATTAATCAATTATTAGTGCCTCTAGGGGATTGACTACTAGGTGCTCATTTCCTTACTACCCATCCTTAACTATGACTCACATACATGCAAACACCCCCCCCAAGCTGATGATGACAATTGCCTTTTTGAAGACCCCTTAACCTACCCTCCACTTATTCTTAAAGAGCTAACTGTTCCACCTCATTCTTGAAACTGCCCCGACAATTCTCATCCTTCTTTGAGCCCCTTACCCTCTGTTCTCACTGCCCCATGATGTCTCTGGTCCACCAGACCTGGAAGACTTTTTTTTCACCTCTGTATTGTCACTTCTTTTAGATCTAAGTGTTAGCTCCTTGAGAACTGGAATCATGTTCACCCTTGAGTTAGACTGCCTTGTTCACAGCCTGGCTCTACCATTTACTGGCTGTGTGATCTTAAGCAAGTTACAATCCCTGAGAACCTCTGTTTCTTCATCTGCTAAATGGGGGAAGGGGACTTCCCTGGTGGTCCAGTGGTTAAGACTTCACACTTCCAAAGCAGGGGGTATGGGTTAGATCCCTCCTGGTCAGGGAACTAAGATCCCACATGCCGCGCAGCGTGACCAAAAAATAAAAAATGAATGGGGGAAATACTACCATCTACATCATAGGGCTTTAGCAAGGACAGAATGAGACAACAGGTGAAAACTGCTGGTGCAGCTATGCCACTTTCTGGCTAGGAGGCAGTAGGCTCTGAAGTTGTCTTTATTCATAAGAAAAAATAAACATAACGACCAAGCGTTTGGAACATCATGAGGTCATAAAACATGGTGGTCATAAGCTCAGACTCTGAAGCCAGACTACATGGATTCATTTGCAGTCTATGCCACTTATAACTGTATGACTTTGGGCGAGTTACTTGACCTCTTTTGCCTCCATTTCCTCATTTGTTAAAGATACTAGCAGTACTTACTGTATAGAGCTCTTGTGGAGATTAAATGAGCTAATTCAAGTAAAATGCTTAAAACAGCCCCTGACACATGGGAAAGGTTCAATACATGTTAACTGGTATTACTGTGATTTAAATAAAATGATGAACATGAAGGCACATAGTAGGAGCTTCATGAAGTAATCTCCATTCAGAAGGTAAAGTCCTTCCACTCCTAAAACTAAAGTGTGTTAACTCAGGTAATGCATGCATGACAAGAAAACGGAATTTTTATCTCCTATAGTCAAGGCAGATGATAGATCCCATCATTACCAAGTATTTTCTTTTCATTTATTATCCTTATGCTTCGATATTCTGTTCAGGTAGAGAAACCCCATCAGATCAGTGCCCAGAGCTTGCATATTCACCAGATAGGAAACTTTCATTGTTTCTAATGAGGAAACCAATTCTTCAAGCCTTGTTAGAATTGCCAAACAGGGTTTCCTGCTGGGCAGTTTCATTTACTTGGCATCTCCTACTGAGAGATACCAGTACCATTCACATAATGGGGAACAGAGAAGACAGACAACTGAATGAGAAATACCAACTGCAATTTGTCAACACCTTCCGGAGAATAGGAACACATTGTTTTTTAACAAAATGAATTTTAGGAGTTAGACAAACTCATTGCATATATATACTCTGAAAGTGTCAGAGTTAAACAATGAAATCTCAGAAATCATCTAATGCTCCAACAGCCAAGTTCCAATTGATTGATAGCAGCTGCTGGGAACAGTAAGGAAAGAATGATTCTGAGGCTCCTTCCTAGCTCAGTGGGAAAGTGCTCTATTCCACTAGTGATGTCTGCCGTGGGCAAGGAGTTGAACGGTATTGGACCAACTTGCCATGTTCTTCCTATTCGTGATCTGGTTCAACTTCCTAATTTTACAGATGGGAAGACTAAGTCTTACTACTCTGCTGACGTTTTCAAATTCTCTATGTTGGGAAAAGAGGGGCTTAGACTATGCTCATTTTTAAATGCTGTTTTAGTACATGTAAATTTACTGCAATATCAAAAACTGAATATAAATTAGAATGATTTGTGTATTCTTGGCAAGCAGTTGGATACAGCTAAATAGATTTTATGAGCTCTTGAATAATGTCTGATTTCTTGAATAGTTTAAACCATCTTTTTTCTGCCTCCATTGGTAACTTTGTTTTCCATCTTTATTGCCTAGAAGACCTATTAAAATAGTCTGGTATTTGTTAAAATCTTTACTGATTCCAAAATATTAAGATGTACAAATAAATTAGACTTTACTAGGAATTTATGGATAAGCATAACAAGAAAAGCATATATTATAATACACAGGCAGTCTCCTAAGAGTTTTAACTTAAAGAGAAGTTTTTCAGGTAGTTCATGGATTCACGGATTTTTCTTGTTGCCCTAACAGTTTTACTAACTACAGGATTTGGATTTTTTAAAAAGCACTCTCCCTTATATTATCTCGTTCGATACATTAGCTTGGTGAAAGAGGCATAAAAAGTAGTATTATTCCCATTCATTTAGCAGAGGAGGAAGGAGCTTCAGAGAATTGGTTTGAAAATACCAATTAAATAATTTTCCATCTCTCTCTGGAAATCAGAGATTGAAAAAGAAATTAATGTCATTGATTTGATCCTAAATTTCAGCCTCCTACATCTCTCTGATCAACCGTAATATCCCTGGGCAATAAATAGGTGTAAGTCAAGTTTCAAAATATTAAATGCTAGATGAAATGCACTAGGAGTCTAGGATAATAGAATGAACAAAGTTACTTACAGTGGTGGAATCAGAGAGGGATTCATGGTTTAGAAGGGCTGAATTTGCTTCTCAAAGTTAGATAAAACAAAAAGGAGATAGGAATGGAAGACATCTCAGAGAAGTTTCAGAAAAGTGCTATCAAATCCTTATCTTGAAATTAATAGAGAAAAAGACACTGCACAGTCTCTTTGGAATTAAACAAATGAAAGACTATTTCCAATGACTCATGTTTCTTGGTTGTTATTTTCAAAGTTGATGTGCAGCCTCCATAAGAAGTTCTACTGCAGGCAATGACTCTGCTCAAACATATGTATGGTTTTCAGTTAGAAGCAAACCTGTTTCTGATTTTATTCTTTGCCATTTGCTACATATGTGACCTCAAGCATATGATTTCAGTCCTTCCCTTTTCCTTTTTTTTTCCCTGCTTTTTGCTTAGTCTGCCTGAAAGGAAAAATGATATCTATCTCCCAGTGTTGGTGTGAGGATCATTACTGGTATACAAAGAGAACCTTGCAGATAGCATGTGTTCAGTGCATTCGTTTTCCTCTTCATTTCTCACAGCCAGAAGTACCTATCTGGCTCAAGAGGAAAGAAAATATTTGATTTTCCCTAAGTATAACCAAACGTGTAGATGAGATTATCAGTGCTGAAATTGAACTTTGTGTGTATATGTGACATAGGGTAGAACATTTCATCAATTTCTACCACTGTTCAGCTAGGGATTTAGGGTAGATCTACAGGAAAGCATGGAAGTGACTAAATTAAATCAACCTGGTGAACTGTTCAGGGCTTGTGATGCTTTGCCATTAAAAAAAAAAAAAAAAAATCACGTTAAGTCCCAGTAGTTTCCAGCTTGATAGAGCAACAATCTTTCTTTTTTTTTTAAACTTATTTATTTATTCATTTATTTAATTTTTGGCTGCATTGGGTCTTCGCTGCTGCATGCGGGCTTTCTCTAGTTGCAGTGAGCAGGGGCTACTCTTTGTTGCGGGGCGCAGGCTCCTCATTGCGGTGGCTTCTCTTGTTGCGGAGCACAGGCTCTAGGCGCGCCGGGTTCAGTAGTTGTGGCACATGGGCTTCAGTAGTTGTGGCTCGCGGGCTCTAGAGCGCAGGCTCAGTAGTTGTGGCGCATGGGCTTAGTTGCTCCGCGGCATGTGGGATCCTCCCGGACCAGGGCTCGAACCCATGTCCCCTGCATTGGCAGGCGGATTCTCAACCACTGTGCCACCAGGGAAGCCCAACAATCATTCTTAAGAAATGTTACTAAATACTTATTTAATGAGTCTGAGGCAAGTGACACAATATAACATGTATAAGAATAGATAACGCATGTTATCTATTTAATAGAACAAAACTTAGTTCATATGAAGTCTATGGGTTGAGGTAAGAAAAGCTGAAATTTTTTAATTTTATGAAGTAAAAAACAACTACACATATGCATCATTGCCTTTATCCATACCTATGTATGTATGTGTGCATTTATTGTTTTAGATATAAGTGGCAAATCTACCTACCATATCAAAATATTTTCTCAATAAAGATCCTTGCAGATAGATAAGATGCTATTATATTTAACACACCACTTAATACCATACCTGTGGATGTTTCTAAAGTTCAGAGAAGTAATTTCTGCTGTTAAGCTGTCTTATCATTACCTACCCCCCAATCTTTTAAATGCTACGTTAAAAAGGCTTGCTAGATAAAACATTTTTAATACTGTGTGTGAAGGCTTATTTCAGCCACCAAGCTATGATTGTACATATTGACCACCACTATTAATCAGTGTTGTCTGGATGCAAATATTCAATCAGATATTAGAATATAATTTCTCTCTAGAGAAGTAACATGTTGATCTGTTTTTATTCATTAATAAGGACTTGAAGAGGCTTATCGGGTATCATCAGGGCCTTAATAGAAACTAAAGACATAAGAACAGATCATGTTTCTCTGGAGGATGGTGGAACATAAAAGTTCCCTAGAGAGGGTCAAGTGGATGGCTGGATTGGGAGGTTGCGATAGTGTTGATCATCTGACATGGAATAGAGATGAATAGGAGGAGAGGACTTGGCCCTGGGGATAGAAGCGCACAGTGGGAACAGGTGGCCACCTAGGTTCTTTCATTTATTCAAACAAATATTATTTGAGAGTATATGTAAAAATATATATATGCTTATATGACAACATCTATATGTAACAATAGTAAATGTGACAATCAGAGTCTTTGCCCTTTACAGTTTATGGTCTAATGAGCTCCTGGACCAGCAGTATCGATATCACCTGGGAACTTTTTAGACATAAGGATGCTCAAATCCCACCCCAGACCACTGAACCAGAAACATCGAGGCGCCCAGTAATCTGAGTTTTAATAAGCTTTTCCGGAGATTTTGAGAACCACTGGTCTGATGGGAACTGTTCTGTAATTTCACTCCCTCAAAGCTATCCTGCTACAGAAAGTGTGAAGAAGCGGGAGTGTAAAGTGGCAGGAAAGTTATCAGTAAGTTTTCTTGATTCTTTGCTTGTCTCTTTGCCTACACAAGCCACTTGGTACTTCTGTGACATCATCTGGTGCATGGAGTCCCAAACTTTTCTGCTCACCAGAATTATTGAAGGGCTGTTTATTTATTCAGTTGTTCATTTAGTCATCCTACCAGTATTTGTGGAACATTTATATCAGGCACTGTTCCAGGCATGTTGATGCAGTGGCAAAAAAGACAAGCATTATCCTTGCTCGTCTGGAGTTCAGAGTCAAAATGATACTTCAGAATATAAACAATCACAACAACGAAATAACCACAAATATTACAAAAGAAAATAAGATGTTATGGAACAGAACAACCTGTATGTGTCGAGGGCGGGAAGGACAACTTAATTTGAGAGTCCTTTAGTACATCTCTGAAGAAGTGTTATTTAAACTAAGCTAAAGGATAGAGAGGCATTAACCAGAAGAGAGATGAGTCTGTGCAAAGATCTGGAAAGAGGCAAAACCTCAGGGTGTTCAAGGAACTGAAAAGGACAAGTGCAGAAAACAAGGGAGGAGGTGTTTGGATTGAGACTGAAATCAAACAGGTTGGTAGAGACCAGAGTGGGCAGCTTGGGAGGACACTGTGAGCAGGAAGAAGATTTACGTTAAAGTGACCACAATGGTTGCAGGGAGGAAATGGATTAGATCAGAGCAATGGAAGCAGGAGGACCACCTTGGAAGAGCCTGCCTCTCAGATGCCCAAGTGATAGATAAATGGCTTATGTGTGGAGGGAGCTAACGGGTGATGCCATGGCTTAAAAAGCAGGATTCCTGCGTCTAGAGAAGATATCACTCACTGGAATGGCTTCCAAGCTGTTTGGACTCAGAGGCCCCCCTCTTCCTCCCAGCCCCAAACCTTGACAGTTGAATAGAGAGAAGGGTGTTCACCTCCGCGGTACTTTCACTGACCTCGCTCAGAAGTCCCTTCTCTGTGCCACCAATTCGCTCTTACCTCTCACTTTCTTTTTCCTAAAAGTGTTGCCCTCTCACTGTTCTTTTAAAGTGCAAATCTCCTGGGAAAGTAAAGCTCTGAACTGTCTTTGATAATGCTGCGAACATCAGTTCCCTCCTGACAGAGGCAGGTTACAAGGTTCCTTGGTTACGACGCTAAATGCTCTGACATGACCTTGGTTTCCTTCTGACCCAGGTCAGGACAGGGATGTGATGTGACTGACACCTCTTACCCCACACATAGCCTCTGGTGACTGGAGGTTGACACCTTCACCAGCCTTCCCCCCAGGGTGCCCAGTCACCTCTCCCTGTGGAGCTGACAGCGCGTTGGCATTGCTGACAAATGACTCATTTCCAGCCACATAAAATGCCTTCAATCTTCTCTTATTTGAAGTCTCACGGATTACCTCCTCCACCCCCTTCTTTTCTGACAACTTCACTCCAGCAGTTCATTATGTTAAAAACCACACTTCTTATGCCAGAGTGGGTCTGGCACAATTAGAGTTCAGTTTTAATTACAGACCTGGATCTACTGTAATACTTGGACTGATGCTTCTATGGGCCTGTGACTCCCACAGTGGACGCCATGGGACACCTTGTTCTCCCCACCGTATAGCCCCTCCCCAGGGGGTTGGGAAGAGACTGAACTTCCTTCTTCATTCTCTTAGTTTTATTTGATTGTGGGGTCCCCCCATGAACTACATCACCCAAGTCAGAATTCAGGGTACAAACTCAGAGGCCTTCCCCATCTTTTTTTTTTTCTTGGCCAATCAGCCACCAAAATTCCTTCTTGCCTTTGGCTTTGGCATCTCTCTGATGCCCCCTGCCATGCCCGTAGATCACACTATCATCACCTTTCTTTAGAATATTACAAAATCCTCTAGGTCAGTCTTCTGCCTCCTGTCCTGCCCCTTCCAAACAGTCCCCCAAATAATTGTTTAAAAATGTAGGTCAATTCACGTGATTCACTGTTCTCAACCCTTTGACAGCTTCTCACTGACCTTAGCATAAAGTCTTCAGCTTGGAATTCAAGGTTCTCTCTAACTCCCTCCCATGCCCCTCTACCCCAGGCCACCTTCACCTGAATCCTGTTATGGGAAGATCTCTAAGTAACCAGGTTACTTAGAGATCTTCCCATGCATCCTACTCTTGGATTCCTTCCCATCTTTGCTCAAGCTCATTCTTATCTGGAATATCTGGTTTTCCTTCTCATCCTGCAGGGCTCATTTCATGTCCAAGAAATCCTTCAGGACTTGTCATCCTAAAGGAATTAAGGACCTGTTTCTGAGGTTCAAACACTCTGTGCCTCCCTTTATCCTGCCATGAATCTCATTAACATGTTTGTTCTTTTGCTTGTCTTCCATTCCACTGAGCTATGAATTCCTTGAGGACACAAGTAGTGCCTCAGGCAACTCTGTATACCCAGAGACACACACACACAGTGAAATGTGACTGACTATAGTGTGCATCCTTTCTGCCTGTAGTTCAGCTTTAATAACAGTGTGTGCATCCTGGTCCTCCATATAGGACACATTTCAGCATCTCTCGCCCCATTTAATCTTCACAACACACCTGTAAGGAAGTCATTTTAACCAATTTTACAGAGGAGAAAAATGAGTTGCAGGGAGGTTTAGTAACTTGTTTGTTTTCATTCCACTGGTACCAGTAGTGCCTGTGTACCTGCTGTCAGAAATCTACATGGATTTGGGTATGAAACAGATATGGTTATAAAGCTACACCATAAGGATTAGAAGGAACTTGTCAGTTGAAGTGGAGTGATTGAGAAGTTTATTCCAAGCAAAACAAAAAATGTGTCCCTACACGTTGACCTTAATATAGTCACAGGGCTATAAAGGAGGGAGGTGGTTAAGAAAAAGTTCCAGTCTGGTACATCTCTGCTAATTAGTAGCTGTGTGATCTAAGCCAGTTTCCTCACTTCAACTTCCTCATATGTATAATGGGGATAATAAAAGCTCCAAAGTCCTTAGATTATTGTGAAGATACAATGAAATAGTGTATATAAATTCCTAAGAACAGTCTCTGACAAATAGCAATGGCTCAACATATCATAGCTATTTCTAGCACTGCTATTCCAGCTATCAATTGTTGTGCAAGAAACTACTCCAAAACTTAGTACTGTCAACCATTTTACTTTGAGCATCAGTTTTTTAGAAAGAGCTCACCTGGGCAGATTGTCTGTGACACTGACTGGTATAATATTGTCCACGTATAGGGTGGCCTCTTCTCTCACTTGTCTGGCACCTGAGCTGGGATGGCATTTGTGTAGGAAAAAAGAT
This sequence comes from Lagenorhynchus albirostris, assembly GCF_949774975.1. Lineage (NCBI taxonomy): Eukaryota > Metazoa > Chordata > Mammalia > Artiodactyla > Delphinidae > Lagenorhynchus > Lagenorhynchus albirostris. The sequence continues at coordinate 16,682,606 of NC_083101.1, forward strand.
GCTAGTTGTCAGCCAGATGCTTAGCTCAGGGTGTTGACCAGAGTGCCTACAAAGGCCAGATAGATCAGTGTGGTCTCTCCAGGGGTGTGGACTTCTCAGAGTTGCAACTTGTTTCCCAGAAAGGAAAGGGATCTGAGCAGAAGACACAAGGCCCTTATGAGAAGTTGCAGAAAGTCACTTCTGACATATTCTCCTATTCAAATAAGTCACCACAGCCAGTCCAGATTCAAAGGGAGACAATTAAACACCACCTTTCAATGGCCTACAATATAGCTAGTACTACTGGTAGTATCATAACATTTAGAAGCAATCACAGATACTCCACTGCTATGAACATGTAGAGAGTGCATGAAAAAGGGATGATTAGGGGCATGGAGATGCTGAGAAAGTACTGCATCAATGTGGTAGAGTAGGAGGAAGAACACTATTCCAACCTCTCTGCTACACCCAGCAAAGCCAGTGAGAACTAAGCAAGTGAATTTCCCAGCCCCAGGGGGTGCATGTGTAAACCAGGGACTCAGGGGCAGCACTCTGAAAAGGAGTAAGAATGCCAAGAGCATCCCTGGGATTTCTTTCCTGAATCACCTGAAATGAAGCAGCCAACTCTCTCCAGCAGCCTTTTTCTGTCTCTTACATGACGGAGGTCACGCTGAGCTATTTTTCCAAACTGTTGAGGTAAGAGGATAAAAGGTCTCAGCTATCTTGGCCATCATAAGCTGGAGTTACTCATGGGGAACAAGGCAGGAGGCATAAAGAGGACACAGAAAGCGGATGTTGTACATGAAAGACACTTTCTAGCACAATGTAGTTCACATTTCTTCTCCTCACTGACTGTGCTCATTTTTTTTTAACCATGTGGGTTTTTTGTCACCACAAGATATGTATGGCCTCTTTTCTGAGTTCATTGATCTGGTTAAAAAAAAAAAACAAAAAACAAACAAACTCATCTCTTTGTGGCTGACCTGCTCTTACCTATCAATTTTATTAATGCTTCTGTTATACATCTACCACCTGAGAAAGACCTGAATAATTTAACAACTTCTACTGTTCTGTTATTCTTATGAATTCTTGACACCAATAACACACACCAAATTAAATACACACAAATGTCCATTCTGAGACATAACTTTCATACACCACACACACACACACACACACACACACACACATACACACACACACACACACACACACACACAGGTGTCAAAATATCCTGGATTGCCTGTGTCAGTCGTGGGTCTCTCCTGTTTTCCAGCTGTAATTATCAAACACACACACACATTTCATTCTCAAATATGTTCCATATGGGTGATAAATTTTACAGTTGCCTTAACTTTCCAACATACATGGTATACACCCCAATAAAACATACATACAAACACATACCAACACACTGAATCTCCCTTCTCTCCACAAACACACATGAAGATATTCAACCATTCTAAAATGTACACACACACTTACCAGAATGCATAGACACCCTCAAATTCTAAACGTACACCAACACTTCTCCCACTTTAAATGGGGGTGAACTACTGCATACTAGCAGGTAACAACTCTTACTTTGATTAAATAAAGGCACTGAATCCTTCTGCCTGAGTGATACAGGAAAAGGCATAGAAAATTTGGAATTGAAAAACCTCAGTTCAAACCCTTGCTCTGCCCTGAATTAACTAAATGAGTCTATAGTTGTTTATTTAGCAGCTACCATGTGCCAGGTTCTATTCTGGGTGCGGGACAAGAGACACATCTGAAACAACCTCAGTCTTCACAATTTAGATGGAGAGAATGATACATCAGCAAAGAACCTGGGTATAAGTTATTTAAATGCTATGGACGAGGAATTATCACATATAATTATCAAAGCATATTGCTATATTTATTGTTTTTCCCATATTATTACCATGGCCTACAATATAGCTAGTACTACTGGTAAAAAATCCACCATATCACATCCATAAAAATCCACCTCCATCTTCTTTTTTATATGCTCCCACTTTTTGTTTACACACACCTCAACCTCCGAAAAGCTCAAGGCAAGCTCCAGAGTGTCTTCCCAACTCATCCACGTCTTGGCATGGATTCTCTATTCCTCCTATGGCAGGAAAGGCTGAGCGCCATAACTCATTCTTGAAGTTGTGCAGCATCGCATGGCACTGATACTTAATTGCATTACTTTTATTCATCCAGCCTTGGGTACTTCAGCTCGTTGGGTTCCAGCCGCGGTTAATTGGTATATCTCCCACTGGCTCCTGATTAGCTGCTTCTGATTAGGGCCTAGTGACTTCATTCGGTCCCTAATTCAGGGGGATGAGTTGCAAAACTGCCAGCAAACTGCTCAGACAGAATTACATTTTCCCAAGCCCTGAAGACAGCACTTAAACTCTACATAAACAACATTCCCCCACCCTCGTTCCTCCTCATTGCCTCCGGACCCCCCTGCATAGAAGCAAGAGAGGAAGGAAACTTGTGACCCAGCTCCTGGCTGCTAGAGCAGATGTCACAAGAAAAAAAGGCCTGGAAGCTGACAGCCTGGCTCCTAGAAGGAAGTCGCTCCCCACAGCACTAACTCCTGCATTGTGCCTGAAGGGAAGACTTGGTGTGTAAGACCTTCCCTGAAGTCTTCACCTTTCACACCTGCTGCTTGCCTTCGGGAACAAGATACACCCCTGAGCTTTGCCTTGAGCTTTGGCTACAAACACCTGGAAGCCCTAACCCATTCCAAATTCAGAAGACACAGAGAAAATAGTCTCTACCCAGGATCCAAACTGACCATAACTTCCCCTGGTCCCCAGTGCTGACTCTGACCTCCCAGACCACAGCCCCTGACATCCTACACTAAGGAGCAAGATGGTCAGAGATACAAACTTCTGCCTAAGGATGAGAAGCCCCTTGGGGTGCATCTTTAATATACAGATTCCCAAGCTCTAGAGACCCACTTCAGAAGATTTTTGTCTAGTCCAGTATTTCATTCTGCAGATTTATATATTTTTTTCATGATATTATTTTTAAATTTTTAAAATTGAAGTACAGTTGATTTACGGTACTATATTATTTTCAGGTGTACAGCATAGTGATTCAGTGTTTTTACAGATTATACTCGATTAAAAGTTATTACAGGATAATTGCTATAAAACCCTGTGCAATACAATATATCCTTGTTGCTTATCTATTTTATACATAGTAGTTTATATCTCTTAATTCTGTACCCCTATCTATCTTGCCCCTTCCCTCTCCCGACTGGTAACCACTAGTTTGTTTTCTATATCTGTGAGTCTGTTTCTGTTTTGCTATATACATTTGTTTTATTTCTTAGATTCCACATATAAGTGATATCATACAGTATTTGTCTTTCTCTCTCTGACCTATTTCACTAAGCATGATATTCTCTAGGTCCATTCACCTTGCTGAAAATGGCAGAATTTCATTCCTTTTTAAGGCTAGGTAAAGTTCCATTGTATATATATAAATATATAAATACACACACACACACACACACACACACACACCCCACATCTTCTATCTGTTCTTCTGTTGATGGACATTTAGGTTGCTTCCATATCTTGGCTGTTGTAAATAGTGCTGCTGTAAACATTGGGGTGCATGTATCTTTTCAAATTAGTATTTGTGTTTTTTTCTGGATATATAGCCAGGAGTGGATTTGCTGGATCATATGGTAGTTTTATTTTTAGTTTTTTGAGGAACTTCCATACTATTTTCCATGATGGCTGCACCAATTTACTTTCCTACCAAGAGTGTAGGAGAGTTCTCTTTTCTCCACATCTGTGCCAACATCTATGATTTGCTGAGTTTTTGGTGATAGCCATTCTGATAGGTGTGAGGTAACATCTCATTGTGGTTTTGATTTGCACTTTTCTGATAATTAGCAATGTTGAGCACCTTTTAACATGTCTGTTCGCCATCTGTATGTCTTCTTTGGAAAAATGTCTATTAAGGCCTTCTGCCCATTTTTTCATTAGGTTGTTTGTTTTTTTGATATTGAGTTGTATGAGCTGTTTATATATCTGTTTATATATTTTGGATACTTACCCCTTGCTGGTCCTATCAATTTGCAAATATTTTCTCCCATTCTGTAGGTTGTCTTTTCATTTTTGTCGATGCTTACCTTTGCTTTGCAAAATCTTTTAAGTTTAATTAGGCCCCATTTGTTTAATTTTGCTTTTATTTATTTTTATTTTTTGGCCTATCAAAATACCCATGGCATTTTTCACAGAACTAGAACAAATAATCCTAAAATTCATATGGAAACACAGAAGACTCCAATTGCCAAAGTAATCTTGAGAAAAAAGAACAAAACTGAAGGTGTCACCATCCCAGACTTCAGAGTATACTACAAGCTATAGTAATCAAAACAGTATGGTACTGGCACAAAAATTGACACATAGATCAATGGAACAGAATAGAGAGCCCAGAAATAAACCCATGCACCTATGGTCAATTAATCTATGACAAAGGAGGCAAGAGTACATAATGGAGAAGAGACAGTCTCTTCAATAAGCGGTGCTGGGAAAACTGGAAAACTACATGTAAACCAATGAGATTAGAACATTTCCTCACACTGTCCACAAAAGTAAACTCAAAATGGATTAAAGACTTTAAATGGATTAAAGACTTCCCTGGTGGCACAGTGGTTAAGAATCCGCCTGACAATGCAGGGGACACGGGTTCGAGCCCTTATCCAGGAAGATCCCACATGCCGCAGAGCAACTAAGCTTGTGCGCCACAACTACTGAGCCTGCATGCCGCAACTATTGAAGGCTGCGTGCCTAGAGCCCATGCTCCACAGCGAAAGAAGCCACCACAATGAGAAGCCTGTGCACCACAACAAAGAGTAGTCCCTGTTCACCACAACTAGAGAAAGCCTGCACACAGCAATGAAGACTTCACACAGCCAAAAATAAATTAAATAAATCAATTTATTTTTTTTAAAAAAAGACCTAAATGTAAGACCTGAAACCATAAAACCCTAAAACTCCTAAAATATAACATATGTCCTAGAACACTCTCTGACATAAATTGTAGCAATATTTTTTTTGGATCTGTCTCTTAAGACAAAAGAAATAAAATCAGATTTATATATATTTTTTTTAAAAGAAAGGAATTTTATAAACATTTATTTAACACTTACCAGTTGCCAGATCCCATGTTAGGCTCTAGGGAAACACAGGTGACCAAGACTTCATTTTTGCCCTCTAAGAGTCACTGGTCACTGGGGAAACAAATCCTTTGATTGACAAGTCAGCACACTACAGTAAGTGTCTGGAGCATAATAGGTGGTAACCATAATTTGATCTAAAATCTCTCTCTCTACACAGACACACACACACACACACACACACACACACACACACACACATAATACATATATATGAGAATATGCTAAAATGCAAACCATTTAAAATGCAATAAAGGAGATTTCCCTGGTGGCGCAGTGGTTAAGAGTCCACAGGCCAATGCAGGGGACACGGGTTCGAGCCCTGGTCCAGGAAGATCCCACATGCCATGGAGCAACTAAGCCCATACACCACAACTGTTGAGCCTGCGTGCCGCAACTACTGAAGCCCGTGTGCCTAGAGCCTGTGCTCCTTAACAAGAGAAGCCACAGCAATGAGAAGTCCACGCACCGTAACAAAGAGTAGCCCCAGTTCGACGCAACCAGAGAAAACCCTCACGCAGCAATGAAGATCCAATGCAGGCAAAAATAAATAAATAGATTTATTAAAAAACAAAACAAAAAAAGCATATAGACCTGGTCTCTAATTCCAGTTTTGCTATTACACCTGATAAACATTGGGAAAATTACAGAGCTTCTATAAAATTCAATTTGTTTGTGTAAAAAGAGAATGATCATATTTAATTTTCAAATTCTTTTGAGGATTATGTAACACAAGAAATTTGTAATAGGGTCAAATGCATAGCGTATGCTCCATAATAGTAAATATTTTAATATTTTATTTTAATTTTATGAATTAATGTCTACCTCACCTAGTAGAACATAAGCTCCCGAGGCCAGGGACTACATTGTTTAGTGGACTTGTGTACATCCAGCATCGAATGCTGTGCCTGGCACATAGTAAATGTTTAATAAACATCCACTAAAAGAAAGAATGAGGGCTTCCCTGGTGGCGCAGTGGTTGAGAGTCTGCCTGCCAATGCAGGGGACACGGGTTCGTGCCCCAGTCCGGGAAGATCCCACATGCCGCGGAGCAGCTGGGCCCGTGAGCCGTGGCCGCTGAGCCTGCACGTCCGGAGCCTGTGCTCCGCAGCGGGAGAGGCCACAACAGTGAGAGGCCCGCGTACCGCAAAAAAAAAAAAGAATGACTGGAAGAATAAACAAATGGTAGTTTCTAACTGTCAGCTCAACCTGAACTAAAATGATAAGCCTTGGTTTTGGTCTTGGAGAAGGCTGGAAGGCATTTCAGGCTAGGGGAAGTTTACAAGCAAAGGCAAGTTCGCATGGGGACCCAAGGCATTTTAAGGGATTGTACGAGAATCAATGCATTTGGGATAGAAGATACACACTAGTAATGAGTGAGATGTTGCCTGTGACACATCCCATACAGAGCACGTCCTTAGTATGTGTTTGATAAATAATGCTGAGAATAAACACACACCAAACTGATGAGAAGATCTGAGGTCACTACAGCCGCTTTGTAGAATTCACCCAAAATAGTCGGTTGGGAAGCCACAAAATGGGTCCACTTTGTGTCATCTCCTAGGACCTCAAGAGGCTGACACAGTGCTCCAGGTAAATAAGTGAGAACCACACACGGTAGGCAGCGATGGGACAAATAGAAGGGCAGTGGTTGCTGCTGAAATTGGCAAGGGATAAGTATACATTTGGGCCCCATACAATCTCAAACGTGCTATAGCTTGCTCTCCATGTCTTTACCTCTCCTTCGGTGCACAAATTGAGTAGTTGAGGTGGCAGTAAATTGATGAAGTGTGCCAAATTACCTTTTCTTCCGTGTGTGCAGAATTAAAGTTTCTCTCCCAGCAAATGGAACTAGGGGGATTTCAACCAGGCACTATCCCTGGGGGAACTAGCAATGCACTCTTAGCAAATCAGAGACTGAACGTTGGTATTTTTTGTGTTTGGAGACAGGTTGGGCAGAGGGTCTGCACTGGAAGGATGAGAGAAGATAGAAGGGGTTGCAGCAAATAAGCTGGCTTTTGCCAAACCCCTGCTATTCTTCAATGACTCATGTCTTCTTCAATAGCGTTATTGTAATTATATCTGTCATTTACGGAACACTCACCAAGTGCTAGGAACTGCACTAAGCACTTTTGGCACATTATTTAACTTAATCTCCATAACTACCCTCTGAGGAATACATTATCACCTCCAGAAACAGATAAAGAAACATTAAATCAGAGAGGCCAATTTAGTTGCCTGGTGTCACATTGCAAACTGGTGACAAACTGGCATTCTAACATTGGTCCTTATGATTCTGAAGCCCAAGTCCCAACCCTTTCACTCTTCCCCCTTCCATTGCAAGGCTTGGTGTGAGGTCTCACTTTAGGGCAGAGTGAAGGTGTTTGCTTAATGATAGAACAAACGGACTATAGTGAGGAATTATATGTTGGTCTATATCCTAGTTTGTAACCCAGCCAATTTGAGACAGCTTTCAAAAATCACTACAATGAAATTGAAAAGCACACAAATACAAGCAAAACAGAAGGACCAAACCGATGTAAAAAATACTGGAAGTAAATATGTGGTATCTAGCAGATAAAGGTTATTAAATTGAAGCAATAAATCCAGCTTGAGCATCCTGTCTGCTGAAGCAAAACGGAAAGCACAGTAGTTTGCTTGATATCTAACACTTATAAAGGAAAAACATGCCAGTTCTTTAGAGGAAATAAATTAATAAAAGTTTAGCATCCAGAAAAAGATGATTGTTTAGTCAACAGGCACACACTGAGAGCTTACCATGTGTCAGTCCCAGAGGTAGGGGCTGGGGGCACACTGAGGAACTAAACAAGCACAGTACCTGCCTCTTAGACCCTTAGGTCTAGTTGATAGATAGCCCTAAAACAAATATAAGAAAATGTTCAACTCTTCAGAGAGGTGTTGAGACAACAGGATTATCTAATTCATTCTGGGAGGAGCATGGACGATTTCCTGGTAGAAGTGCTATTTAACTAGAGGCAGAAATGATACTTAAGCAGGGCTGTAACAATGAATATTATTTAGGCAGATACAAGGTAAGGGCTTGGGGCATTGGACAAGGGGAATGTGACAGGTAGAGAGAGAGTATTTGCAAATGCCCAGAGGTGTGGAAGAGCATGTTATATTCAAGACTCAGAGAAGTCCAGTGGCTGTAACAGAGTAGGAGAGAACAAGAGATGAGACTAAGACCCATATAATCAGAGTGTGCTGGGGCAAGCTCATTAATACCAGTGGGCAAGAATCCATTGTACACATCTATTCCAACTAGGGTAGTAGCTTGAAATCAGCCATAGTGGGAATATTTCTACCATGGAAATTGACAAACATCATATATGTAGAACTCTTTATCTCCTTCACAAGCATTGATCAGCTCACCACTGCATATAATCGTATTTCAAGATGGTAGTCCTGCCAAGCAAATACCTTGGAGGGAGAAGCAGCTGAAACTGAAGGATGGGAGAAGGCTTCTGGGAAGAGATGACATTTGGGCTAATGATAACATCAGGCAAAAATCTAATCCAGCAGGTTGGAACACTGAATCCAGAGAGTTAGTCAGCAGCCAGCAGGTGGTAGGAAAGCACAAATGATCAACCTTAGAGAGAGGCAATGTACGGAGACATAGTGCTCTGCTTAGCTATGAGGGTATTCAAAGAGAAGTCAGTTTTAGGAGACCTCATAGGCAATTATTACCAACCAGTCAGCAGTCCAGTGTTCCAAAAAAGAAATCTGGTCCCATGAAAAGAGAAGGCAGGACTATGAGATACCAAGCAAAAATCCGTCCTCTGGTTATGTCAAGCTGTGCAGGTAATTCAGACAGGGACCCAGGGATGATATCTGGGACCTAAGGTGTAAATCTCCCTCTTAGCAAAATGCCGGAGCCCAAAAGCTAGGTCATCAGGCAAGCATATGACCTAGTTGGATGCAGAATGCCCTAATCTCTGTTTTGCATTTCCTTACTTTGTGATGTATCAAATACATTGGGACTGAGGCTGCAGGTGAGCTTCCAGGAGCCCCAGGTGTGTGGAGAGAGGAGGCAAAGCAGTAGGACACTAGGATTTGGTGATCTGGGCATAGGGAGGACTGGGTGAACAAAGTGGCAAAAGCAGGGAAGGACAGGGGAAATAAGTCGTTTCTCCTGAAGAAGAATGGCAGTTCTAGTAGGTAAAGTTAGAAAGGTTAATTAGGGCCACGATATTAAATGCCTTAAATACTTGGCTAAGAGGCTTTGACTTCATGCAGCAGGCAATGGAGGGGAGAGGGGTGGCAATGAAAGTGTCCAAGCAGGGCCATCAGTGATGTGTCCAGGGCCACACTTTGAGACTAGTCTGGTACTGATGCATGTATGTGGGACTGAACAGCAGGGAAGCTGGGCCTCGTATTCCTACAGAACTCAAGCAGCACCACACTAACAAAATATACACCTAACAAGTGGTGAGGAAAATGGTGTCTGAGCTTGGTGCATACCATTCCTCATCATCTTTAACCCTTTTGCTCTTCTCATGTATCCTTGCTCTGTCCCAACCCACTCATCAATCTACTGAAATCCTCTCAATTAGGAGACTGTTAAATAAGAAACAAACGCCCTAGAAAATCTGACTGTCTCATAGTTTCTCCCCAAATATTAAGTTTTACTCTAAATGTGACCATGGTCTTTTGCAAAATGCATTTACCATTTTTCTGTATTTTTCTTTCTTAAACTAAGAAAGTGTTGGAGGTAATGTTGTTGATTTGACAAGGAACTTTTTTATTCCTTCTAAAATGCTACAAGAAATGTCCTATTACAATTTCATTGAAATAACTTGTAAGCAACTTGACCTCATAACTCCATCCTTGGCAAACTTAGATGGCATCACTATGGAGATAAATACTCTCACAAAATTAAGCATTGATGGGTATAGTAATATTCCCACATTTCAGTCAGAAGGTCTGGGCTTAAATTTGGGCTCTGCCATTTCATAATTGTGTGATTTTAGGCAAGTCCCATAACCATATTGAACCTCAGTTTGCCCCTCTGTGAAATGGGGTGCTTATCTCTATCTTCCCTGAGGGGATTATTGTAAGGATAAAATGAGATTATGCACAAGAAAGCTGTTTTGTTTTTTTTTTTCCTCTACAAAGTGCTGCTCAAATAACAAGGAGTGATTTCCTCATCAGTGGCTCCTTTTATTTGGGGGTTTCCATGTACTTCCAAGCTCAAATGAGAAGCCTCATATTGCACAGTGCATGCTCACATAAATTGGAGGGGCTGGCTGACCTTCTTGTTGACTACAGGGAAGCCATAATTGTCCTTTCATCCTGGTACAGCCTCTTTTCTCACTTGAAAGGCAAGTTTCAAAGGAGAGAGAAGGAAAGTGGCCTCATATGATAGACTCCCTTCCCTCCCCCACTCTCCTGCCTTTAAGTTGTAGATGGCTAAGAAGGGTCTCCTCCCTGGCTCTGGAAGCTCTTTCCTCAGCCACTGTTGGCTCTGCTTATTTTAGCCTCCTTCTTGAAAGCTGAGGGAAGAGGAAGGGCACAGCCTCCGGTCCTCCTGTCTGGTTGGATCTAGAAGGGCTAGTGTAGGCTTTTCTCCCAGGATGAGGCATCTCTGTCATAAGAATTGAGGGGACATTTATCTTCCCGAAACACACACTAATCTGCCAGCCACAGATGAAGATAAGGGGATAACGAGCAGGAAGTGAAGGAGAAGTGGCCATTTCGATGGGCAGGGAGAACATTCTTGGTATCATGCATCCTCCCCATGCTTGCTTGAGAGGGACAGCTGATGCAGAGGTGGAGGGAAGAGGCTGGGGAAGCACAGCAGTACCCATGGGAAAGCAAGTAAGTAGACCTGACTTCAAATCTCAGCACGGCCACTTCTCAGCTGGGTGACTTCTCTGAACTTCAGGCTCTGGTCCACAGAATGGGTATGCTGCTGGTAGTGATGTGACTTTCCCAACATCACAGGTTGGTCTGACAGTACTGTGATATAAGAGGTGTGAAAGCATCTTCCCCCGTGTTTCCCTACACCACCATCCCACACCCCTGAACTCTATCCCACTCCTTCCATCAAAACTGACCTGGCAGTGTGGTTGATAAACCTGCCAATCCTGGCTCTTAAGTATGTTGGTACAAATGGTTACTATTTCACCCTTCTAATGAAACAGGGTTTCACATTTTCAACAGCCTTGTGTCGTCTCAATACTTTAGTTCCTAAACTAAAGGACGTTCTCCAGAATCCCTTGCAAGGCTACATAGGATAAAAGCCAGGACTGAGGAGACTGAGTAGGCAGACTCCATGAACCTGACCCCCCACTTCAACTAGATGTGTTCTGAATAGTGCAAACATGCTGCAAAGGGAAAAAATGGTAGTAGCAATACCATTGGAGACTATGTTAGGAATGCAGTGGCAGTAAGGGGAAGCCTCTCCAGGAATTTGTCCAGAGCTGAGCATATCAAACATAAATATGTTACAGGAAGATAGATGAATGAGCGCATGCTTTAAACAGGGCACGCATCCCAAGATGAAGGCAGGGAAGCTCAGATGTTACTGAGCTGATCATGTGTCGCTGCCACCATGCATACTCTTCACCTGTTCTGCTCACTCTTCCAGATGTCACCACTGCCGTCCCACACACATGGGCTTCCAGCTCCCCCACTGGAAGTGATGGAAGGGAAATCTAAAGTACCAGCAGTTTTGTTTCATGCTGAAGGTTTCCTCAAGGAAGGCCCATTTTTCACGTTTTCTCTTATGAGAGCAACAGTATCTGTGATTCCCTAGAGGACACAGGGACTCATCAGCAATGGTATCCAGCTGGGTCCAAACCCACCTTCACAAATGAGCTGTAATAATAATACCAACCATAACAGTGGTGTGCCAGGACCTGTTCTAAGTACATAGAAGGATTTTCTCTTTTCCCATGATGCTTCTGCAAGATAGATATCAGCACCTCTTTCTTATAAAGGAGAACAGTGAGGCTCAGAGCAGTTAAGTATCTTGCCCAGAGTCAGATCACTGCTAAGTAGCACTGCTGACATTTGAACTCAGGTTTTTCTTTCTCTCCAAAAACTTTCTTTGTATATTACACTAAGCTGACTTGCTCCTTAAAGACAGCCTTAGACCTTGAAACAACCCTGGATGAACACCTCTCTGGGAAATGCAGTGTTACACAGATTTTAGGTGATTGCATCAGCCCCCTCCAGATATTTTCACTAATTCAAACAGGAACGTGCATGCAGGAGTCCTTATATTTCTGCAATGATTCTGGTCAACATATTACACATGAAGTCTCCTTTGGCTCCGTCAAATAAAGACTGGAAATGGGACAAGAAAGTGAGTGAATGCTGGAAGAAATGCACAGATAAGTGAGTGAAGGAGAAATTAAATGAATGAATAGATGAGTGAATGAATGAATGAATGAGGCTCCCCGCAAAACACTGAAATCCAGCTGTTAAGTCAGTGAGTCATATAGCTGAGGCTGAGATTTGGGACCCATGGGGATAATTATACAGAGGGTGGGAGGGAGCAGTTCTGGAAGGGAAGCATAGAAATTCTCACAGAAATCTTTGAAAGCTGAGAACACAGGCCTGTATTACCAAACAGGGAGATGACCACAGAGACCAGGGCTGGGGCTGCTTCAAGTGTAAGTGACAGCTCAATATACACAGGCAGAGCTTTCAGTGGTGGTGGAAAGAAGGGAGAGGGGAGCGGCTGTGACATCCTGCTTGGCGCCTTTGGGCACAAGTCTCATTGCAGGCTTCACTCCAACCTGCGTCACAGGACTCAGATCATGGGAGAACCACAGGTCCCGGGAAGATCAAAGACACAGGCTTTTATGCATCAATTAATGTTCTGCTTGTACGGCTTTCAAACACAGTGTAGCCTTTCTGTGCTGGGCTGGGCGAGACACAAAGACGTGTGCTGGGTCTTTTTGGAACACAGAGCCCAGGAGCATCTATAATGAACAGTTTCTCCCTGCGAAAGGGAAGACGACTTTGGTACACAGCATAGCTTGTGGGTGAGAACGGAAACTACTATTCACAGGATACTGAGTGGGCTGTCTGCCCAGGACCGCCTGTCACAGCCTGATAAGGCTTCAGGGCACAAAAAGTTTGAGGTAAGGAATTAGGAGATAGAGTTCCAGCCAGGAAGAGAGAGGAAGAGGGATGGGAGTGAGGAGGATGACAGTTCACCAGGTGCGGAAAGAAAGAGTCAGAAGGCCTACATTTGTTGTGTTCCGGCTTCACCACTTTCTGTGTTGCCTTGGGAATTCATAGAGATCCTTAAATCCCACTTTCTTGTAAGAAGGGGATAATGAGACTGCCCTTGAGGACTGTTTCCTTGAATCTTTATTCCTTTTCTGAGAAAGTTTATTTCAGTATGCTCTTCCAGGCTTATACTGATTCACTGATAAACTTCCTATGAAACCCTGAGTAAGAAATTGTTCTTCCAAACCAAGGAGTGTCCTGGAGCAGAGTACTTACATTTCCTTTTTAACCCCGTATGATCTCCTGAATGGCTTTGGTTATCCTAGGAGTGGAGCCATGCTCCTAAAACCAAGAATTGGGTCCCATATAGACAGGGATGACTTGGAACAAATTGGGTTTATAAAAGTACCCATAAGAATATTAAGGCAGTTATGCTAAGGAAGGGTGCCACAGTAAGTGCTGGTGCAAAGGAAAGCACTGGAGAACTTGTGCAGTGTTAAAATCTCAGCCTTTGTGCTGGAAAGAACCTGCATAAACAGGAGTGAGCAGAAACACAAGGTGCAAGGGCAAAGGACCACTTTCTGGTGCTGAGGGAAAAGGCTGGATGGCTGCTGTGTGTCAGGCATCTTCTCAAAGTTAAGCGACTGCAGAAAATTCAGACCCATCTCGAGGGTTGCAGAGCCTGCATTCTCACCACTGAATTCCCTACCCCCTCCGCTATAGTGTGGAAAGACTGCTCATTCAACTAGGGGCCACGAGGCCTGAGGCAAAAGCAAGGAAAAGGGGGTTGCGTGGCAGTGACCCTCCCTTTCTGAACCATCCTATCTCTACATGTATCTGCGTGTTTTTCCCCCTTCCCGATCCCCAGTACCCTAAGTAAAACGACATCACTGAGTTTTGAGAGAGAGACAGAGAGGAAAAAAATCATGTATCCTAAAGGAGAACTTTAAGTGCTCTCACTTCAGACACAGCCCATTCATCCCGCAATGGCCAGTGAGAACTCCAGGAGTCGGAACGTTTCCTCTGTAAATAAAGGGATGGAAACCGTGCACACGAACACCCACCAAAGTCTTCCTTTTATTCTCGCTATAAACGCAGGCGAGCGCCGCAGAGGCGGGCACGTGTGAGCCGGCACGGCCTCCCTGCAAAGCCGAGTTCCGTTCTCTCCACTGCAGAGCCAGGGGAGCGCAGCCTTTCAAAGCCCCATTTTGAAAGCGGCCGTCGACTTGAAAGGCGGTTCAGATGTAATTTGCTCATTGGCGCCGGCTGCACAATAGGCTCCGCGCCAGCCGGGGCCCCGCGGGCCGCTTTGACCCCCGCGGGCCGCCTCGACCCTGCGAGCTCGCGGGTCCCCGCAGCCTCGCGCATGCCTGCGCATCCCTGCCAGGGCGCCGGGAGGGCTCAAAGCCGGGCAGCCCTGGCGTGGCCGACCTGCGTGGCGCTGGTGAGAACAGCCTGCACTAATGAGTTCCACCCAGAGTGGTTACAGTGGCAAGGCTGCCCACGGGACTTCGGGGAATCGGGCTGAGTTTTCAGTTCTTTAAAAGCTCACTTCAAAGTTTTCCATTTGAAGCTGTTGAGAAAGCCTGATAGACACAAGAGGAGAAAGAACAGCAAGGTTTGAAAAAATAATTTTTTAAAAAAACCCAAAAAACCCTGAAAAACAGGTAATTTAAAAAGTAGTTTAAGCAACTGAAAAGAAAACCATGAAGGCATTAAGAGCAGCCCGCACCCACCCCCATACCTGACTCACTACATTCTAGCTACAGAGACTTAAGTGAAAGACGGAAGCTTTGGGCTGACTAGGAATTAAGGCAAACCCAATCCAGGGGGACTAAGAGGGGAAGTCACAGACGAGAATTGCAGTGGCTTTTTAGCTTAAACCACATATTTCCTCTTTGGTAGTTTTGCAGATTAGCAAGTAAATGTGGAAATTTTCCACCCGCAAAGAAGGCTGCCCTGTTAGTCACATTCCCACTTATCACTGACCAGTCTTCAGACTTAGGTTTTACTTTGCTTCCGTCACAGACCAGGGACCAAAGCTCAGAAAGGTTAGGTTAACAAGGCCTGTAATGTCAGCGGCTTGGATTCAGACACAGCCCCTGTGTTTTCCAACATGTTATTCTGACTGCAAACAAATAATGAAATAGATAAATAAATAAACAAATGAAATAAAAGAAGAGAAAGGAACAAGTTGGCTGAAGTAGGATTCCAGTCCAGTACTCTAAAGAGATTGAAGCCTCAATGAAGATACCTAACATGTAAACAGCATCTATCAAGTGCAAAGGCCATGCGGGACCCTCTGGAAGAAGTAATAAGAAATCAAAGTCTCAGTGCTCTGGAAATTCATTGTGCAATAGAGTAGTATGTACACATACATGTAGCAGAGATAGAAAGGAAAGGGAAAACTGGAAACTAGCCTTTACTGGGAGAAAGGTGGGAGTGACAATAACACAAAAATGATGGTCAATGCTTATGAAGCAGAGGCTAATAGGGATCAGGAATGTTGGCTCAGAATCCTTGTGCTACTGTCTCCTCACTGTGTGACCCTGGGCACATCATTTAACCTCTCTGTTCCTTAGTATTGTATTCAACAACAGAGGTATTATGAATCTTAAAGTAAATAGTATGTGAAAAATTCATAGAAGAGTGCTTGGTATGTTTTAAGCGCTGAATAAATATCTGCTACTTTTTGTCAAGCTGTTGTAAGCATTTTGCCTTTATAAGCCCATTAAGTCTTCATGGCAGTGCCATGAAGTATGTGAATGTATCTCTCTTCTATAGATGAGGAAACTGAGGCTCTGAGAGTTTTTACCACCTGCCTGGGTTCACTCACCTAGGAAATAAGAAACCAAGCTATAGACTCAGGTCAGTGTAATTCAGGTTTATTCTCTTCAAAACTGTGTAATATTGCCTCCCAGAACTCATACCAGAAGTGTAAGTTTAAATTTGACTCAATCAAAAGCTTTTCAAACATGTCTCAAATACTGTCTCTGTGCGGAGCATCTGCTAAGTATTGGGGATGCAGAAAAAAAAAAAAAAAACTAGTTCCTAGTTCCAAGTTCCAAAGAGAGTGTCATATCTATCATATCCCTGTGGCAATTGAAGATTTAAGAAAAAATAAGTATTCCAACATTAGCTCTCACTGCTCTCCCCACCCCACCTATTCCTATGTTGTCTCTAAAACTGAAAACTTTGAAGTAAGCCAAAGATATTAGTAAAGCAAGACCCTAAAGAGGGGCAGCTACGTATCCAAGATGATTTTAATTAACCTCCCATCCAATACAAATACTGCCTTACAACATCCTCAGAGGTTCTTGAGAACCTCCAGAGACAAGAGACTGACTACATTTGGGGGAATCCCTTTCCATAGGCACACAGTTCCAAGTCCCAAGAAGTTTTTCTTCTATGAAACTGTAATTCCACCCACAATTCTAGTCTGTCCATTGGAATACACAAAATAAGTCTTTTCCCTTTTATCCTTTTATTTTTATTGTACCCGTTCCTTCCCTCCACCTTAATGTTTTTCTCTGAATTCAACATCTCTGAATTCTCTGATCCTTCCTCAGAGAATATGATTTTCAGGCATGGCAACATCCCCAATCACTCTCCTCAATAAGGTTGAGCTTGTCAGTATGCATCTTAAAGTAAAGATGCCAGAGAGACAAACCTGGGTCCCACCAGAGCCTCATAACTAATCTTCTGTTTCGGCCTTCAACTTTTACCAATGCTGTCTGAGTTACCACTAGCTTTCCTCCACATTGGGAAGGGAGGATTCGGTGCCAGCAGCTATATTGTTAGTTCATCTGCATCTCTGTTGGGGACAGGGGAGCAGGTAATTAATTGTTTCTCTCCTGCACTAGGCAGCCAGCTTTCTTTGGAAAAGTTGAGCATCCCTCATCTAGCAATGGTTTCTGCAATTAAAGCTATCCACAGCCAGGAGTTTGATTAATAGCTGGGAGATTTCTCCTTTGCTGACAAATGAGAAAAAGAGAAATCAGATAGGGAGAAGCTGAATGCATTTGCTTAGCACAGGGCTTGGCTAATGTTCTTTCCAAAGAAAGAACTGCAGCAATTTTCTAGGGACCGAAAGGGGAGAAAATCCCTTAAAAGTTTGCAAAGTAATGGATCCAAAAAACAGATGTGCCAGTTCCTTGGGAGCAGAGCAGAAAATGCTGAATTGGTGGTCTCTGGAGCTGGAGAGGATTACTACTCACACGGCACAGGTGGGAAAAGAAGGTCCAGAAAAGGGGACCTGGTTTTCCCAAGGTCGCACAACTTGCCAAGAGAAGCAAGGCCAGCTGTTGCCAAACTTTACATTTCCCAAAGTCACAGAGTCACTTTGTTCCAGCAGAAGGGAGGATAAGACCGTTGGGCCTGCCTGTCACAATTGAAGCAATTAAAGACCTGAATCCAGAAGCCTACGCCCCTGGTCCAGTCCCTCCATCACATCACAGCTGCTTGTGGCACAAAGTGTATTGAGTGACCTAGAATGAGATCTGCCCCTTTATAAATTCCGCTCACTGTTTCTAGTTTTTCCCTCTAGGAGTGTCCCGAATAATTAAAATCTCCTGCCTCCTTGGAGATTAGAAGACAATGATCCTCTGCTAGGAGCGCTGAGCATTCTTCTCTCCCTTCCAAGCATCCCAAATTCCCAGAACCTCTCCTTGAAGGGCATGGAGGGGATGGCATTGTGAGTTGAGAATAGCTGGTCAAGGAAGGAAGTCTGTGAGCCATGAGGCTAAGCAATCAGTACCAAGCCAGGCCAGCAAAGGCAGGGAGGAAGCAGAGGCTGGAAAAGTGGATGAAGGGTGCCCAGAACTCTAAGGGCTGTTCCTGGGGCACAGCCAAAGCCAGGAAACGGCAATGGTAAATATCACAATGCATCGTCAAGGAAAAGGGCAAATCGGAGATTAAGACCATCCGGTGATCGGGAGGCAGAGGAGCTGGGGTGCACAAGGCCATTCCCAGTGAACTCTCGTGGATATTGGATCATCGCAGTGGGGTGGCTCTTGAAAGTCCTGGGCCCTGTTCCCACCGATGTGCTTCTGTTAGGCTTCATGGCCCAGCTCTCTGAGAATAGGGTGTGACAGAACCTGTTGGATGCAGAAATTCTCCCAGGCTGGGAGGCTGACCTGTCAACAGAAAGAAAGCTATACCGTGTCTCTAAGCATCAGACAGACCCTGTATTTGAATGTCAGCTATTCTTATAAGCTACATGACCTTGAGCAACTCAATCTCTAAGCCTTGTAAGATGGTATATTTACAGTACTTAACATACTACTTGACACAATAAAAATCATAGCAAATAGTATTTGTAGTACTTAATACTACATATAGTAACAATAATAAACTAAAACAGGTGAGAATAATGAAAGGCAGTAGTGTGGAATGCATTGTTTGTGGCATAGATTAAATGAGGAATTGCAAACTATGGCCTATGGGACAAATCCAGCTCACCACCTATTTTTGAGGAGCCCAGGAACTAAGAATGTTTTTTATATTTTTAACAGATTGGAAAAAAAAAAAACAAAAGAAGAATACTATTTCATGACACATGAAAAGTATTCAAAATTCAGATTTCAGTGTTCATAAATAAAATTGTATTGGAATATACCCTGTCCATTCATTTACATTTTGTCTGTGGCTGTTTTTGAGCTGCAAAGGCTGAGCTGAATAGTTGCAACCAAGATGATATGGCTCTCAAAGCCTAAAATATTGTCTGTTTGACCCTTTATAGGGAAAGTTTGCTGGGCTCTGGATTAGATCCTCCTCCCTTGCCTCTTCTCTGCCATGTCTTTTAAGTTCAGTGCAGCCCTGGCCTCCTGGCTCTACAGGCTGTACGCAAGGGGTGGTTTGCAAGCTTTAGATGTACACTGTAACTCCCAGGTACGGTGTCTGCATCCTGTGACACAGGTAGGGTGATAATTCTCCATGTGTATGTGGACTGGTAGACGATGGTCTCCAACTCCCCACAGGAAGTTGAAATAACTGTTTTCCCTAGAGTGCGTCTTCCCCCTCCCCTGTGCAGACGCACGTGCTCTTTGCAAAGTCCTAACAATTCAAGTCATAATGGAAGGGAATCTCACCCATTTTATTGCCATAGTTACCGGGATTGCAAGTTTAGATGCTGTATTAGCAGTAAGTGTGTAGTAATAATAGAAGTCAGGGAGGAGGGGACGAAATGGATTCTGGCTCCTGTTTCTCCCCACAGCATCCTTCAGGGCAGATATACCAGAGACAGTTTGCATTAAATTGCAGAGTTGGCAGTTTTCTTTAAAAAAAAAAAAAATCCAAATAATTGCTTCAAAATCTCCTGTCTTCCCCTGACTGATTAACCCCTCACGCAGCTCACCTCATCCTGAAACAATGAAAAGGAGGTTAAAAGAAAAATAAGTGGCCAGGGTTACCATGGGAACCAAAGTCGGAAAGCAAGTGAAAGTCAATTGAAGCTTTAAATGCATATGAAGCAGATGTATGTGCGTGGACATATTTGCATATGGATGTCCATCTCCCCTCTTCTCTGCTATCCATAAAGTGTTTTTCCTTCCGGACCCACCTCAGGACCCTCTACCTCCAGAGAGATTGTCCTGACAATTTCAAGCCCCAGTAATCTCTCTGTTCTGGAACTACATTTGAACTGTAGTCTGAACTCAGGAATCAACCTCTTAATATACACAGCCCTGGTAAGGAATCTTAAGAGCCTTTGAGGTCACTGAATGCTTCATGCTGTCTTATTTCACACCACGTGTAATGTCCTTGCCCACTCCTTTCATCCAGCTAACATCTATTATCCTCCCAACCTCAGTGCAAACAGCAGTTTCTGTACATTGCTTTTCTCTACCCCTTTGCCTCATTTCAGTGACCCCCATACTGGGCTAGGGGCCTCTTTTCAATGCTGGCATAGTCCCTATCATAGCTCTAATTATATTCAGTTGTGATCTCTGCTTACATGGTTACCACCCTCATCCCACCCCTGCTGTCCAGACCGTGAAGCACTGGAGGGCAGGGACTGTGTTTTACTTTGTGTACCCTCATTGCTCAATAGAAATATATATGGTGAATGAATGAATATTAGAATAAATAATTAAAATTGCACAACCTAGGTCAAAACATCCATTTCCATATGCCAAGAACAGTTTCAACTGTTATTATTATGGTGGCTAATTGTGACTGTTATCTTTAGATGCACACTGTACTATTTCCCCCTGTTGATTCTAAGGGGAATCTTGAATATATGAGGAAGGTGCAGAAAGGCAAGATGGAGGGTGTTGGGATGGCAGAAACCTTAGCCTATGAAAAGTGGGTAAAGGACCCTGGAACTTTAGCACAGATAAGAAACTGAAAAGATATGATTCACTGAGTTCCATTCTCAGAAGGGAGTCCTGGGACAGAGCCTATTCTGTGGGATCCAGAGAGCAGACATGGAGCGGGAGGCAACAAATGAAAGTTATGAAACAGAGTTTGTGTTTCATAAGGAAAGATGAAGCTTTACAGCTGTTCAGTATTAGAAAAGGCTGTCACGTAAGGTAATGAGTCCTCCATCACAGGAAGCATCCAAGTGGACACGAATGACCACTTATATATCAGGACATTAGGGAATGAGAATTATGGTGTATGGTTAATAAGATACAAAGAGAAAACTGGAGTTTAAGGTGATGGAGGTTGGTGGTGGCAAAAAATGATGCGAAATATGCAGGACTGAGCGGAAGACGCTAAAAATGTAGCTCACAGACCGAGCACAGAGCACTGTGTTTGGCATTAATGTTTGACGTTAATTTTCCTACAAGAATGGGGAGCCATGGAGGGGTTTGATGTGGAAAGTGACATGACCATTGATATGCTTTTTGAAGATCATTCTGTCAGTTGTGGACAAGATGGATGGAGGGGACAAGCTTTAAGAATATTATGCAACTGTTATCGCTTCTTGGCCTTTTGGCTAAGATCAAGTGAAGAATATTATGCAACTGTTCCAATAGCCCAGGTGATGGAGGCCAGGATGAAGGCAGGGGCAGCAGGGATGATGAAGAGCAGGGACATGTATCAAAGCAGAAGAGACAGGCTGTATCAACCCGTCCTTCTATGTTGGTTCCACTCACTCTCTGCTACCCCTATGTCTGCCATCCTGCTAAAGAAACGTGCCTTCCTTGTTTGCAAGAGCAGGCTCGGACTGCTGGCTGGGCTGCGAAGGTTGCAGTCACCTTGAGTGGATTCCCCACGCAGCTCAGCGAGAAGCAGAGCCTTCCCTCTGCTGCTCTGTCAGCTCCACTTTACATCAAAACTGCTTTGTATGTCACCAAGTTATTAAAGTTGTGGATTGCAGTGCTGTGTCAGGCGATGTTGTGCTGAAACTGGGTCAGCGAGGCTGTCTCTCTGGAAAGACGTGGGCTCCTGGTGTCCCCACATGGCAGCCCTGGTTGCAGTGGCTCCTTGGCCGCCTCTCCCCAGCCGGCTTTGAGAGGAGGACGTAATAACCACACAGCTTGGCCCTTCTATTCAGCAGCTCCAGTGGTAAATAATTCCCAGCAGCTCCAGTGGTAAATAATTCCCAACGCTCCTCTGTTCTCGTGGTCATTGTCTGTGCTGGCAGGGATGCCAAGGTCTTGCTTTTTCCAAGTCTCTTTTGAATCATTCCTTTTCATGAATAGAATGACTATAACAAGTGAAGAATCTGCTGTTTCAAAACCCAGGCATGCATGTTTCCCCTCTGCTGCTCCAGGCAGCTCAGGGACAAAGGGGAACAGAGGGGCACAAACAGAATCTAGAAACGTGGTCAGGGAGAATGGGAGCACTTCAGGAAGAGACACAAAAGTGCACTGTAGAAGGAATGGTCACGCAGCATAGGGGGCACAGAGATGAGGATTTGGGGTCAAAAGAAGAAGTTCCTACTGGGCCTGTTCAAAGACAGAGGGCACTACTTCTATTCATATTTATTTTCCAATTCGAGCCAATGCATATTTATCAAACACATAATATGTAGCAGCTTTGGGATGAACAACACAGAAGAACAAAGATTCCTGTCCTCATGGAGTTTGTATTTTAGCTGGGGGAGAAGGGAAATAAATCATGAATATAGTAAATAATTAAGTAATATAAATTACATAGTATGTTAGAAGGTATAAGTTATGGGGAAAAAAAAAATATGTACTTATAGAGAGACAGAGGCAGAGAAGTGGAGGATAGGAATACCAGGGAACAAGGCTGTAACTTTTAAAAGGGTGGCTTTTAAAATAATACTTTAAGATAAGTGTCTTTGAGAAGGTGATATTTCAATAAGGAAGTGAAGAGGGTAAGAGAGTTAACCAAGGGGACCATCTGGGGGAGCATGTTCCATGCAGAGGGAAGAACCATCTCGAAGGCAGTGTGTCTGGCAGGTCCAAGACACAGCACAGAGGACACTGAAGCTGAAGCCATGTGGGTGACGGGAAGAACAGTAGGAAGCGAAGTTAGAGAATTTCTAGGGGCAAATCAGAGAGCGCCTTACAGGTCCATGTCAGAACCTTATCTTTCACCAAGAGTGATATGGAAAGACATTGCCCGAGAAGACAATGAGCTCTCAGCAGAAGGTAGAACGTCATCTAGAAAGACTATTCTAGAATAGTGTTTCTCAACCAGGGAAGATTTTGCCTCCAAGGGGACACTTGGCAATGGCTGGGGACATTTTTAGTTGTCACAACCAGGGCAAATATACTACTAGCATCTAGTGAATAGAGGCCAGGAATGCTCTTAAACGTGCTCCAATGGGCCAGCCCCCCACAGCAAAGAATTACATGGTACAAATGCCCATAGTGCCAAAGTTGAGAAACACTGCTCTAGAAGGGAGGCAAGCGTCAGTCGACTGTCAGGCTCCATGTTCTTTGAGTAAAATGTGCCACAACTTTTAGGAGAGCCTAGCAGGGCTGACTTATCCATTAGACACAGTAGAACTAGTGCTTAGGGTCCATGACAATTTTATGGGGCTACTAAAAGGTTTACTTAAAACTTTTTACTTAAAAGAAAATATATATAACTTATCTTCGATTATGTTCATCTTTGTAACAATACAGTCATAAAATATACTTTTTTTTTTTTAAATGAAGGAAGGAACCTGTGATATGCCTAGGGCCCCAGAGGTCATACTGGCCTCTTCTGATGTTCAATTTAGGACATCTCTGCCTTCCCGAGTCTTCCGTCTACCCATGGTGTTCCTAGGCCTAAAGAATGCAGTCTTGTCCTGCCATCTTTCCTGCCCAGGTGGGTAGGGTTATAAACATGACTTACCACCAAGTTCAGTCATTTTCACAGAATCACAGAACATTGTCAGAGCTAGAAGAGCCTTTAGATCTCATCTGGTCTGGCCACCTCATGTTGTAAGGTAAGGAGATTGAGGTAGACAGGGGAGGTGAGCTGACTACAGTCACACAGGTAATTTGTTCCAGAGTCAGAACTGGGAGGCTCTTCAGAGTTCACATGATCAGCTTCCATTTCTGAGTCTCACATTTGGTTTACACCAATTAAAAAAAAAACAGAAAAAACAAAAACCCTTAATGCCATTCTTTGTAACTTCTTAACATGTTTCACTTTTCAAAGCTCTTTAAAATACTACTCCTTCACTTGATCTTTTCAGTAACTCTATGAGAGGCAATTAGAGAGGAGGCAATTCTTATCATGCCTATTTCTGAGATGCAAACACTGAGACTCAGGAGTCCCTGTGACTTGTCTTGGATTACAGAGCTCACAAGGGCTGGAGTCACACACTTACATTCTAAGTTCTTGACTTCTCTTTCAGGGCTGTCTTCCAAGCCATCACTTTTTTTTATTATTATTATCCTTAATAGGTCACATGATGCCGACATCATACCTGGTATTATGTAAATGCTTATTAAATGAATAGCTGAACTGTTGTGTTCCATAGATTAAATCATGCTCCCAGCAACACAACAACTCACGTAGTGAATGTCTGATACATCACAGTCAGGAAGAAGTTGGTCTTATTCATAAAAGTGCCGGCATAGAATGGGGGATGGGTGGCACTGTAATTTTAGTTCACTTTCGTTTCACTAAATACCATTATAGTTTAGTTATTTCCCCTGGGTTATTTTTATAAGTATAAGTATGAGAAAATAAGTACAAGTATAGGGAAATGAAATGAAAGATGATAGGGTGTCAAAACTCCAAATTGCCTGTGAATTACTACTTGAGAGAGCCAAATAAACCAGATTACTCTGCTGACTTGCTTGTCTTCCTTTTCTGAATTGCTCTTATCTTCTAGGCTGAGACCAGTTAACCCTATTTCCATGTTCCAACCTACTGCACACCTGGGAACAAGCCCTGTGTCTGGCCTATAGAAATATGAAAAGATCCAGTCAGCTCAGGGCCTCAGTAACAAGGCATTCAACCTGCTGGTCTGAGTCTGACCTGGTGTTACACACTGGAGTTGAAGCCTGGATGTCCTGTGCATACACCCTTGCGTTACGGCCGATGCTAGATATTGGGTCTTTGTCTTCATTCATTCATACATCACAAACTTAGAGTGAATGCATACCATTTGTCCACATCCATCCTCCTAGTTATTTATAAATATGTATTGAGCACCTACGATTTGTTAGGCATTGTGTCTGGTGCTGAAAAACCAAGAAAAAAAGACATAGTGTATTGTAGCTTTCTAGAAATTCAAGATCTAGAAAAATGTGTAAAAGGTATACCTGTAAGTAAACTGACAGCTGCAAAATAAGGTGATTAGACCTACAAAGGGCATGGACAAACTCCTCTGAGAGTAGACAGTGGAGAATGACTGGTTCTATCCAGAGCAATGCGGTGGTTGGAGAAGGCTTTGCAAAAGATGCAAGAGAAAAAAAGTCATGGAAGACACTTTTCAGGATGAAGTGAAAGAACATTCCAGGTGGAAGGAACAGTAAAAACAAAATCAGACATGCATGAGGGGCTGTCACTTCTCAGAAAGGTAGAAATATTCCAGTAACAATACATCCCAGGACTGAGTACCTATGATGGCAAAGACAATGGGTTAAGTATTTAATGCACATGATCTTATTGAATCCTCCCTTCAATTCTGAGATTTACCTGTTTCATAGATGAAGAAGTGCTTGCCAACATGAGGAAGTGGGTGACCTAAGATTGCATAGCTTGTAAGATGAACCGGTAATTGGGCATTGATGTGTCAATCTCCAAAGCCTCATTCTTAGACCCTACACTGTGCTGCTCCCCCATTTTATTGATGGGGAGAGCGGGCCCTAGGGAGGTGAATGCCTTTTCTTAGAATCACACAGCTGTGACAAGTTGAATCTACAACTAGATTGGTCCATGTTTATGTTCTTTTCATGACGTAAACTGTCATGCTGTGCAGAGATTTATTAAAGAGTTTTCAGTGTAGAAACAAGCATTTCCCCCCCACAAGTTTGTGACGAGAACCCAGCTACTCAGCCCCCAAAACGAGTGTTACCTTTATGGCACAAACAGATATATCAATGCAAACTGCCCCTGAGTCCATTGCATTATGAAAAGGAAAACTACCCAGCTAGAGGAGTTTCAGGAAAAATGGAAGGGAAAGACAAATAATGGGCTGATGGAACGAGGATTCGATGGTCTTTGGGGAAGAAATGGGAAAAATAAGGACAATGGATTTCAAGCTGAGGCAGTGGAAGCCCTTGAGGGTTGAAGGAAATGTAGGCAGGAACAAGAGATGTACAAGATGCAAGAAATAAAGAACACAGCGAAGACTGCTCTTGCATAGAGAACCAAACAGAACGCACATCAGTAAAGAAGGCTTTGTGTGAAATCCGCCGAAGAGAAATAGGGAGGGGTTTTGTGAGAAATTAATAGAGAAAAAGCAAAGAGTGGAGACTAAGAGTCCCACGGTGACGGAGCGCACATCCCAGTAGAAGGAGAAATACATGACTTGAGGAAGTTACAGCCCGAGAAAAAAAAAGGAGTAACACAAAGGGGAAAAGCTAAGAGGCTTAGAAAGGAAGTCTTGAAGGATGAAAATAGAATTGCACAGATACAGAGAAATCACAACTCAGAGTAGGGGACATGTAATACCAAGAGGAAACAAAGCATGTGGGCTTCGAGTGAAGAACAGTGGAGATAAATTGAGCATAATAAAGGGGGAAATGTGGATTGAGAAAATATAAATGATTCATGAAAGGAGCAGGAGTCGGTAGCTAACATTTATTGATCATTTGTAATGTGCCCAGTATTTTACTTATGGTCTATCATTTAATTCTCCTAACAGCCCTATGCTGTCAGACGTTTAGCCATATATTCCAGATCCAGTAGAGGTTATGTGTCTTGACTGAGATCATACCTCTAGTAGTACTAGAGCTAGGACTCGAATTCTAGAATTGTGGTGCACCTGTGTCCAGAGACACTCCTTTCCCCACATTTCAACCTGCCTCCATCAGGATTGGTGGGTTATACACTGGTCAGCAGAGAAGAGCATCATAATCTAGTTCACATACTCTTTGATGTTAGAATACAACCAATGGTAACGTTAGACTATATCAAGTGATTTGCATACTCCCTGGAACAGAGAGATCACTCCATAAATATTGGTTTCTGTGATTTCACTTAGCCAGAAATTGGACCTGGGAAAAATGATGTGATTTGTGTGTGAGCAAGAATAAATAAGTATTTTAAAGGTTAGAGGAAAAAAATGCTACCATTTCTGATCATTTGGCTACCGAAAGCTGATTGTAAGCATCCCTTCTCAATTGCATGTTTAGTGACTTCATATTGGTACCTTGAAATTAGCCATGGTGGAAATATTTACACCACAGAAATCAACGAACAGTATCAAGGCTTTCTATTCCCCACCCCTGTCCCCATAGAGCTCATTGTTAAACATTCATCAGCACACCAATGAATAGTCCCCACCTGGGTGGGAAGAGGTATGATCTCAGTTATATAATAGGGAAGGACAAACGTAATGTGTTTTTTTTTTAAATGAATGTGCCTTTCCCCAAAACACACACACACACACACACAAATATACTTGTAGAAACAAGGTGGTTTTCTTGAAACAGTAAAACAGATTTATTTGGAAGAAGATTTTGACTGTCTTAGGGAAAAGCAAGGCATTGGGAAGTGGTTAAGTATGAACTGTGAAGTTACACGTTTAAAATTGGAATCGGACAAATGATATTCAGACATATATTAAAATTCTGAAGCGTAGTCGTGATATTTATGAGAGTACCTTCTGGAATAAATGCCTCAGGGTTTAATTCTGGCTTGGCCCCTTATTAGCCAGGGGATCTTAGGCCAGTTAATTAACTTCTCTGTTGCAATTTCATCTGTAAAATGAGGATAATGACAGTGCTTCTTGGAGGAAGTCAATAGGAGTCTGTGAAGCAACGCAGGTCAAGAAATTTGCACAGTGCTTGGGATGCAGAGATCACTCACTAAATGCTGGCTTCCAGGATGTTACTGAACCAGAAACTGGGCCTGGAAAATTGGTACAATGTATGTGCAAGCAAAAATAGACACAGTAAGAGTTGGAGGAAATGATGCTTTTTTTTTTTTTTCTGATCATTCTAGTGTAATAGCTAAATTTAATCCTTTAAATGTGGGAATATTTGACCCCAACATATAGGAGATGCTTCAGCTCCTCTTAGAGGAAGAGAAGACTGAAAATGTACTATGAAGTTAACGGTTTCCTTCCTGTGTTGTGAGGTGGATGGATGGATTCTATCAGTGCTTCTCTAATCTGATGGTTTATTAGAATCACCCAGGTGGCTTTAAAAAATACACAGTTCCTGTCCCTAACTCAGAAAACTCTCATTAGGTGTTGGGGGTCTATGAATTTCTCTCTTTCCCAAAGCACCCTCTCCCAAGGAGATTTTGGTGATAAGCCAGGGTTGGTGACCACTGAACTACATCTCAGCTCTGTGTCTGTAACTAAAGCTAAAGTTATTTCATATCTAACTGCAGCCTCAGCCTCACCTCTGGATGTTTCTCTTGCACTAGCCCCTGCACCAGTATTTGAGGCCAATGACAATTAAGGCTGAGCACTGTTTGGGAAGTCACTGCTTGTGGGGAAGCTCATTCCAATATTGGTTGGTTTGGTTCCCATGAGAACGCTCGCATGTGCTGAATCCATGTCTCTCTGTTCCCCTATCACTTCTATCCATCACCTTAGCTTTATCTTTCAGGGTCAGAGTCTTTGTAGAGTGTAAGTCAGCACAGAGCCTGGCATCTTGGGAGTACTTGGGAAATATCCAAAGGAGCCTAACAGGCCAGAAATTCTACTGGAGTTCAGTGTATCTACAAATACAGGTAGACGCTCTGATCAGAGAAGGCTTCCGAGAAGAAATGGAGTTTTAGCTGGACCTTGAAAGATAGAAAGGCTTTGAGGAGATGGAAATTGGGTGTTGGGAAATGGTGAGGCTCCTTATTGTAGGAAGGGGCAAGATCAGAAATGAGCTTTAGGTCTATCAGTCATGGGGTGGTGTAGTGGATGCATCAAAGGGGAGAATCCTGGAGGCAAGAAGTCTCCCTTGCATAGGCTTTGCAAACACGGAGAAGCCCATGGCACAGGATGGTGGGAGGATTTTCAGGCCATGAGAGCAGTGGGGCCATGCAGTCACTAGTGGGGATCTAGTGTTTATAGGACCTCTATCACATGGCCTCATTCTACCTCTATTATCTCAATCCATCCCACCTGAACCTGAGAAGGTACGCATCCTTTATCCTCACCTTACATGGAAACAAATTGAGCATGAGGAAGGCGCCATGACTGTCTCAAGGTCACACATGCATGAAGTGGTAAAATCAGACCCAGGCTGGCCTATCTCTAAATCTCAGGAGCCTTGAGGCATGTGATTAAAATCCAGACAAACAAAGGAGAAGGTGACAAAGCAGCCATTTGCAGAGGAGGAACACGTAGATAGAAAAGGAGGAAGGGAAAAAAGAAAAAAACAGAAACACACACACACACACACACACACACACACACACACGAGCCTGAACCAGTACTTATTATACTTTAAGCAGGCCTCCCCACTGTCCTCTGGCTAATGTATTCTGCAGCAAGTTTCGGGGATTTAAGAGAGAGTGACGTGTGAGCTCATAAAAAGTAAATGATAGCGTGGGGATTACCGGTAATCCTACCCTTTCTCTTTCCAACCCTCCAAGGGACTAAGAGGCCTGTATATATATTTTTTCTTTTTTTCAGAAAAGTTTCTTTCCTTTCATAACCCCTGGCCTAGATTGTGTCTCTTTTTCCTCTGGTGTTTGGCCAAATGCAACGGGAGACGTGACAAGACTGAGTCTTTGCGATGGGATACAAAAATAATAATAAAAAAATAAAGTCGGTCATGTTACATCTGCATTCAGAAGGGCCTCCTGTCTCTTCCACTTGGTGCCTTTGCTCAAATTAAAGTACCGTCTGCCTCTTGTCACCGCGGCTCTATATATATCTCACGCTCGGCTATCGAGATGAATGAGTAGTGCCCATGTTGTTTGGTCAGACCACAGGAGACATCACTGCTGCTACCTTCTCCCCAAAAGAACAGACTGTGTTTCTGGCCCTGAAGGTCCCCCAACCCCGTGCTTTATGAGATGGGATTCAAAGGGGCCAAGGATTCGAGGGCTCCTGAACTTTCAGTTTCTTCTGTAACAAGATCAGGAATCTCTCTGACATTCATCAAAGCAGTTGAGGTGGGGGCTTCCCTGGTGGCGCAGCGGTTGAGAGTCCGCCTGCCGATGCAGGGGACACAGGTTCGTGCCCCGGTCCTGGAAGATCCCACATGCCGCGGAGCGGCTGGGCCCGTGAGCCATGGCCGCTGAGCCTGTGCATCCGGAGCCTGTGCGCCGCAACGGGAGAGGCCACAACAGTGAGAGGCCCGAGTACCGAAAAAAAAAAAAAAAGCAGTTGAGGTTATGGCCTTCATGTTCTACTGACTGGTCTTTTGGTTCCCATCTTTTTCCTTTCAATCCATCTGCCATACCATCCCCTGAGTGACAGAACTAAAGATTATTTCTGATCTTATGTCTTCTTAGTAGAGTTTCGCCATTTCCCAATACCTTAAGCAATTTCAGGTCCTTCAGATCTTGTCTCCTGCCTCCTTTCCAGGTTTCTCTCTTCTTTGCCTCACCCATATTTTTATCATTGAAAATAATTATAATAATAGGTATCACTTACTGAGGACTTACTATGTGACAGTGTACCAATTACTTTCTAGTCATCATCTCAATTTATTTTATGCCATTGTAATTGTCTGAGGCAAGTATCTGCATTATTGTCATTTTACCAGGCAAGGCGATGAAACTTAAGAAGAGAGGAGTTCAATAACCTGGCCAGGTCACACAGCTTCCACTTGGTAGATTTAGGTATGTCTGTCATTAAACCCACCGTTATTAATCACTAATCTTTGCCTCATGTATGTCACACTACAGTGTAACCCACAAGTTCACATCTGTCTCTCTCTCCACTAAATCAGCAACTCGAACAGATTAAGAATAGTGCTTTTGTTCATTGTTCTCATCCCTAGCTGGAACAGAGCCATGGCAGACATTCAGAAAATGTTTTCTAAATTGTATTCTATTCTGTTCTATCTCCGAGTGGTAGATAGAGGCATGGTAAGAACTACACTCTAGACGCAGACTAGTTCAAATCACATTTCTGTGACCTCTGGGTTTGTAATAATCTAGGGCAGAGTTGTTAGCTGCTCTGTGGTTTAGTTTCCTATTTGTATAATGGGATTTGAGTGAGAAGTAAATGAGTAAATTCACATCAAGCTTTTGAAGAACGCCAGGCATAGAGGAAGTTATCTAGAAAGGTAAGCCCTAGTTATCAGCTGGCTGCCTGATGACCCACAGCACCGTGTACACTTTTAGGAATGTGCCGTCACGCTATGCTTCCCTGTCTGCTCTGCTAGACCTTGACCCTACTGAGTGTGGAGGTCATGCCTTGTTTGGGTTTTTACACCGCTCCCCTTCAGGGCCTGGCCAGTAATGTGAGCTCAGTCAAGGACTTTAAATGAGTAGGCACAGAATTCTGGAATTATATCTATTCTGCTCTCCAGTCTATGGGGGACAAGAAGGCTGCCAGATAGGGATTCTCAGTTGCCTCCTCCAGTTTCCATGCCTGTAAGAACTACATACGACTGCTTCCCGATGCCCCATTCAACGTTTGCTCAGCAGCTAGTTACTGAAGCTGACCACATGGGCAACTGTGCAGGAACCATGTGCTGGGCACTGCTGAGTGTCTTACATGCATCACCCTGTTTCATGTGAACACATTACATTAAGTACCCCAGTGTACTGGAGAGAAACTGGTGAACAACACGGACAAATGACATTCCTCATGGAGGTGGCAGAGGAGGGAACCTCTGTGTGTGATCATTTAGCATCTCCTACCTCCCAGAGACCTCAGTCAGTGTCTTGGAGAAAGTCAAAGAGGGAAGCCAGAAAAAGGGAAAGTCTCTGCAGGAGGCTTCTCCCGGAATGCTGTCTCTGCCCCAGGGCAAAGGCTTTCTGCTCCAGGCCAGCCAGGAGCTCCTGCTGAGCAAAGGGCAGGCTCTGGCTCCAACTGCCTTTCTGGACAACACTTTATCTTACACACCAGTGCCTGTAAAGCAGCAGCTCTCAGCGCTTCCATATCACAGGTGAAAATGATAGACCAACTCTCATGTATAGGGAGGTGGATTGGGGCTCAATTTAAATGTTTGTATTTATATATCTGTCAACAGACATGTCAAACAATGAAATGAGGCACTTGGGGGAATAATTAGCCCCATCACTGGCGTTTTGAGCATAATCTGAACCATTATGAATAATAGATATTTGAGGACGGGATTTGAGAGCCCACCCAGTATTGGTGATCAGGCACACATGGGTTACAGCCTTACTAACTGCAGTTCACTAGCTGCATGATTTGGAAGAATCCGTTCAACCTCCCTAAGCCTCAGTTTCCCCCTGCTCAATGGGGATGATGAGGACACCTACCTCAGGGGTTTTTGGGAACATTGAATGGGGTGATTCACATAAAATGCCCAGCATAGGGCCTGGCACATGGTAACTGCTCAAAGACTGCTTTGTTAGTATAAGTGGAGTTAATAACTTTTTAAAAATTAGTGTGGTTTTTATTCTTATTGTTTTATGGTAGTGGAAGGAATTTCTGCACTGGATAGAGAGTTGAGCAAAAGCTTTAGAAGAGTGAAAGAAAGAAAGAAAGAGAAAGAGGAAGGGAAGGAGGGAGGGAGGGAGGAAGGAAGGAAGGAAGAAGGAAGGAAGGAAGAAAGGGGAGAAAATAAGGCTAAAACTTTTAACCAGAGCCCTGAATATAAAACAGATTGAAGTGGAACCACTCCAGTTAATCCCTCGCGTGTTTCCCCACCCTTTTTCCTCCATCTCTGCCCTTTTGTATTATCATCAGTAGGGGTAGTGTTCCTATCATTTTATGACTGCTACTACCGCACTACTCCAGTGGTCTCTCCTTCACACACAGTCAGCTTCGTTCAGTGGGATCAAGCAGATCTGACTCGAATCTAGGCCTCGCCTCTCACTGTTCCTGCGACATTAGGCAGAACAGGAGGCCAGCAGAGAGAGACAGGGGAGCCTAGGCCTGAGACTGCTGTACTCATACAGAGTTCTTTGGAAGATTTCTTTTTCTGGTGTTTCACGTTCTGTCTCTACCACCCAACTGGCATCTCCTTGAGGACAGGAGGCAGCCGTCTCTTCTCTTTGTACCTTTTCACCATCTGGTATAAAACTGCATTCAGTGGATGTTCTCCGGTTTCTGGCTCCGTACGCTGCTAATTTCTAGGTGATGGATTCTTTTCAGCTGGAGTGTCTACTCCAGAGAAGCAAAACTGCCATGTCATGAATCTTTGACCCTTTGTCATAAAAATAGGGGAAGGGGAAATTATGTAACTCCGTTATACAACTGACAACAATTTTATAGCCAGTGACACAGTCCCTTTACAATGGTGATTCTCCAGCCCTGATGTTGTAACATTCCAATATGCTATTTTGTTTCCTGAAAGGGAGGGTGAGGTCATGGCAATTCCCGGAAAGTATTTAAAGCAAACCAAATAACAAGTCACATTACCTCAAGTCTAAATTATAGCTTCACCAGTATCACACAGCAAGTGTACAGCAACATCAGGATGAGAACTTGGGCCTCCTAAATTCCAGGAACCACAATCCAGCGGAGTTAATGCTAAATTACCAGGGCTTTCAATCTGATTGTATCCTCCCTGCCTCTTAGCATAAGCACATACCAAAAGTTAGTATTTTTGAGTGATTGCCAAGAACCTTGCTCTTTGCTTGTATTAACTCATTTAATACATTATCCTTAACTGAAGGATGAGCCAACTGAGACTGATTAAATGACCTTGCCAGAGTCTCCTGATGGCAGTTAACTCTCGGCATCTACACAATTAACTATTTCTACTATATACTTTCCACCTCTTTGTGCTATAGCTGTGTTCTTCTACCTGCTGTTTCCCAGATTTCAGCTTTGCATTCATGCTATTCTTTTGTCTAAGAATTCCCCTCCCTCATCATCTTCCACCATGCTCCACCTGCAGAGCTATTCTTTTAAAATTTCCCGCTCAAATAGCACCTCTTCTGTAAAGCCTTCCTCAACTGCTTCTAGGCAGAACAACCTGGCTCCCATGTTGGCATAACAGTGTGTGTGTGTGTGTGTGTGTGTGTGTGTGTGTGAATTATCTGTTGACACATCACCCCCACCAAATTGAATCTGAACTTCTCAGTGTTGAGAGCATGTCTTTGTTATTTATTCCTGCACCCTTGTGTGTCTCGCACTGTGCTGACAGCAGTGTAGCTTCCCCATGAATGTTAGATGGAATGATGAGTAAAAAAGAAAACTTTCAAGAAGAAAAAGGAGAGCGAGAGCTTTACTTTAATTAAACTGCCAACAAATCTGAGAGGCACGTATTAGTGTCCTCATTTTACCGCTGGGTCAGACAAGGCAGATACTGTAAGACGTAGCATCAGAGCAGAGATCTGTCTGATTCCCAAGCTGGCATTCCTCTCCTTCTTTTAGAAGAAGAAAAGGCACATTCTTTGGGGTAATGCAGTCAGCACTGTGACATGCAGAAGCGGTTAATGAAGATCACAGAAAGAAGGGAAGGAAAAGAGCAAAGGGAGAAAAACATCAAAAAGTAAGGAAGGTGGAATATTGTCATTTCAGGGCAGAGAGGGAGACAGGATTTCCCAGGTAAGAATCAGCTTAGCACCCAATAAGAAGGTGCAAAGAAAGGAAGATTGCGGTGACATTTAGACAGGCTAGAATGACACCAGAATTGAACCCCAGATAATTGGATGAGTTTTCTTCAAAACTGTTTCAAGAGCCAGAAAAGAGTGAAGAGCAAAGACAGGGGTCTGCGTCAGGCAAAGGAAAAAGAATTATTTAAAGGCAGATGCCACGGCTCAGGAAGGGAACTGCTTGACCTCACTGCTTGAGAAGGGAAGTGCCTGGGAGGTCTGGCAGCCTGGCCGCTGAGTACATCTTTGGTGGCTGTTTGCAGTGGCATATGGTTGAGGGATAATAGCAGCCCCACAGTGATAGAAGGGATAATCACACATGACATTTTAAGAAAGAGAGCAGGAAGGAATGAGGAACCAGAGGTCTCTGCAATTACCAACCGCCAATTGTGAAATTTATGCAGAGTGTTTACTCTTAACTGGCAAGAATTTGCAGATGGTGAGAGGCACGAGGGGTCAGGCAGTGCCTCCGTAGCTAACTGTTCAGGAGCCTGTGAGATATCACTTTAAATGTCAAGTATGGGAAAGGAAAGGACAATTGCAAGCATTATAGTATAAGAAATGGCTTGGATTTAGACAAACTGTAGTTTTCTCCTTAAGATAATTCAAAATAGTCAAGTATACACATTGCTAAAATTTAGAAGAATCTTATAAAGGTGACATGGATTAATTTAAAAGATTTTTAAATGTGTAGGCAAGCTGGGAGGTATTTTGGGGATTATACAATTGGACAGAAGAGGAACCCTTCTTTCAAGGAGTTTTCCATCCAGAATGATACTAACCCCTCCCATGTAATAGCACTTCCCTAAAATGTCTTGAATCTTCTGTTTCATTTGCTTCTCATATCTGTCGTAGAAGTGACTCCATAAACCATCACTCCCCAGACAAAGAAACAGAGGCCAAGGGACAAAGAGATCAGCGAGTGTTTGTTAAGCAGATAGTGGTGGAGGCAATTCACCATCCCATTGTCTTAACCCCTGCTTCCATAGTCTTTCTCTAGTCCTCACCTAGATTAATAGCTGAATCTTTTCCATAAGTGAGGGAGAGTGGAAAAAATTATAAATGCATGAATAAAACTGCTTGATTAGTGTTTCCCAATTTCGTATAGTATCAGGAGTTTTCAAATGCTAAAACCACATGTTAAGGGTGCTGGACCATCTGCCTGATAGAGTTACACCTCTAGTCATAGAATGGAATTGCTGGAAAGGACATTTACTCCAACTCCTGCATTTTATAGATAAGGAAATAGTCCTGGAGAGGTGAACATGCTAGGATGTCAGAGAGCTGGCCTGACCCTCAACGGCTGTTTGGTTCATTGCTTTCCAATAGACAATTTTTTCATGGCACTTTTAACTTCTCCCCACATCTGCATATCTCTTGTATTATTCATTTTGTTCTCTGTTTTATTTTTCCTAAAAAGGCCCACATTATAAACTTACATATATATTTTAATGGATCATATTCCTTACTACGCACAAACTTATTACAAATAGAAAATAACCATGAAAATATATACATAATCATTGAAGGTAATATACTCATCAGTTATCCACATAAAACCATCTTTTTTAGCAACATACCACTCTTTGGAAAATGCTGATCCAGCCCAAGTATCCCATTTTACAGGCAGGAAACTCGAGTCCAGAGAGGAGTTTTGAACTATGCATCTACTGCCTCTGCTCACTTACCTGAGCTCAGCAGCTAGTATTCCAGTAACCAACAACAATATTCCCTGCTCCTTGAGGTGCTCGGTTCTCAGACCTGGACGAGACACAGACCACAGCCAATCCAGTCAAAGGTGATGTGTAGAAAGGACTCAGCAGGACCCGGCAGTGAGCTGAACAGTCAGAGATTTATCTCCTGCCATAATTTCAAAACTGCTCCTTGCAAGGTAGAAGTTTTTACAGCAAGTATTTCCCTCTGGAGAGCAGTAGACTCTTCCAGAGATTCAGGGTCTCAAGTTTAAAGGTCAAATCTATTGAATATCAACCTTCAATGCCCACTGCTACACCTGCCCTCAACAGTACCAAAAAGAGGATCCTGGGAAGACTGATAATGGCCCAGCAGGTTCTTGCCCAGGAGATCCTGGTGTTTCCCAGAGAAAACCATTTTTGGAATCTTGAGAGTCAATGGCAAGCTGAATAGTCAGTTTGCAAAAGTGGAGCTGACAAGTTTTATTTTGATTTATTTTGCAATGGAACATCAGAAAAATAAAATAGGCAGCAGATGCCTCAGAGAGTTCAGGGCAGACCGTGACGTTTTTCTGGTATACGTTTATGCTAGGTCTCAACTATCCTGGAGCATGAAGAAAGGAAATTGGCAACACACTAAGAGGAACCAGGAGAACTAAAAACTTGCCTAGGTCACAATGTCTAAATGGATACTGTAAACTCAAAATCAAACAGGCCCGGCTAATCTCCCAGTGAGTCTGATCTGGTGGGATTGAGAAGAAGCAAATGTAACCGTGTGAAAGAAAGAGACATTTTCTGACCAGTAAGGGATGTTTAACAAGAAGGATCACATGTTTCATTCTGTTGGTCTTGCCTTGGTTGTTATGAATCTTAGCAATAAATCTCAAGGACGAAACCAGCAATCATATTAAACGTAGGGTATTGTCCTCCATTTTCTATTGTAACTGTGATTCTCAGATCTGTCAGTGCATTAAAATCACTTGGGGAATATTTTAAAATACAGATTCCTTAGGCTCAACCTCTGATACTAAATCAGAATTTCCAGCAATAAGGATGATAAACAAGGCTAGAAAAATAGATAGAAATATATAGTCAAAGACCTCAAGTGATTCTTAAGCCAAGCACTTTTTTAAAAGTCAGAGTTGGTAAGCTTTATCATCTTGATATATTATTCCCACTTTTAATAGTTCTACTGAAAGCATCTCAATTGTAAGCTGCCAGAAGTCCTTGGTGAAAACAGACTGAGTGCAAATGAAGGGTGAGGGAAGAGGCTAGAAGAAGAGAGAACAGATGAGAAAGAGAGAGAGACCTAGAGACCTTAGAAAACATGTTGGATTAAGTAGCTTAATCTAACTTTAGTATCTTGGAACAGAGAAGGCTTATCTAACCTTTGGAGAGAGACTTCTGTTACCCATCTAAGAAATAAAGTCAAAGACAGCTTGTCTGGAGATTTTGTGAGAAGTTCAGAGCCTCTGAAACTTTTTCTTATAATCCTCCCTTATTTTCAACTTCCTCTTTCCAAATAATGCCTCCCAGGGATTTCCTTAAACAGGAACAGTATTCATTCCTCTTTTGTGGAGATGGGAAGAATCTAAAGAAGATAAGACTGAGTCCCAGAAAGAAGGTGGGCCATGTGACCACATCTCACAGCGGGGCCCTGGAAAGATGGAGGCATGACGTCCTAGGGAGCAGTGGATAAAAGCCAGGCTGGGTTATTTCAGGTCAGTCCTGTCTTGGCTCACGGGAGATGGGGTGTTGTTAGTGTGAGACAAGAGCTCAGATTGGCGACTGACTGGTTTTGATTTAATTACATAGTGAGATAGTTTCTTAAGAGCATACATCACCATCCTTTCTCCTAAACGTGGGTTTCATTTTCAACAAAACACTTCTCGCATAAGCAACATGTCGTGTCTAAACCCTTATTGCCATTCCCAGAACTGCTTGCAGCCTCTCAGAAACCCATTATTTTATAATTATAATCAAGACTATTAGGACAGAACAATTTGTGCCGAAAGCACATTCACACTCAGAATCGTCACTTAGCACTGTCACAGGGAGGTAGATCTCTACTTCTGTAAAATCAAAGAGAGTAGCAGACACTGCCTTATAAACTTTCAATTTCTAGATGGCGTGGGAGGTACTGACCTTGTCTGAATTTTTCTCCAATCAGTCCTCTGAATACCCCTGGTGAATAGCTGTTACTTGGTGGAAAGAATGCAGCCCTGAGAATCAGGCCAACTTGGGTTCACATCCTAGTTTCCTTCCAAGTGGACAATTCACCTTTGGACCTCAGTTTCTTCATCTGAAAAATGGCAAAGCTATTAGTATGTGCCCATTTAATTTTAACAGTTAAATGAATTAATATACAGATTGGAACAGTCCCAGGCATGTACCAAAAGCTTAGCAAATATTAGTTATTTTTGTGATTAATGCATAGAAGCTGTGTGACCTTAGACAAGTTACTTATCCTCTCTGGGCACCCATTTCCTTTTTGTCCAAGTGAGGAAACTGGTAGTGGCAGCAATCAGATAAGCTCACATGCCGCTCAATATATTTGATTCCTTTTGAT
The DNA here is from genome assembly GCF_949774975.1 of Lagenorhynchus albirostris. Taxonomy (NCBI): domain Eukaryota; kingdom Metazoa; phylum Chordata; class Mammalia; order Artiodactyla; family Delphinidae; genus Lagenorhynchus; species Lagenorhynchus albirostris. The sequence goes on from NC_083101.1 coordinate 16,721,475, forward strand.
CAGCCATTTATTCCACAGGTTTCACTATGAGTTGAAAACTCTGTGAGTTCCATAACGGAACCCAGAGCGTGTGACCTTATTCCAGCCGTCTGGAAAGTCCTTAGCTTTTGGAATTTCCCCATAACCTCTGTGTTCAGTCATAGGTCTGTGATTTCCATCAGGAAGTCAGACTGACTGGAAAAATGATACAGCAACATAAACATGTTGTTTACAGGAAAGGCATGATCTAGTGGACCTGATTTGTCCATTGTTAAGAATCTTTCATCATGTGTATTTTTTTTTCAGATTAGTCCAACAGCTTTATTAAAAGATAAAACCCTTCTCCCTCTGCGGTCCTGGTGGCATCGGCCTTAGGCTCTGAGCATCCAGATGTCCTGCAGCCCGAGAGGCATCATGTGTATCTTTAATTTACTTTTTTTACTTTTTTTTTTTTTTTTGCGGTACGCGGGCCTCTCACTGCCGGCCGCGGCCTCTCCCGTCGCGGAGCACAGGCTCCGGACGTGCAGGCTCAGCGGCCGTGGCTCACGGGCCCAGCCGCTCCGCGGCATGTGGGATCCTCCCGGACCGGGGCACGAACCCACGTCCCCTGCATTGGCAGGCGGACTCTCAACCACTGCGCCACCAGGGAAGCCCTAATTTACTTTTTCACAGGTTCTTATGGCTGTAATAGTAATCTTGATAAGTAACAATAGTAATAATTCTCTTTGGTCAATACCAATCAAAATTATGACGATGAGATGGAAGGCTTTATGCATTTTTGTGGGAAGAGAGTGCTCTTGACATAGTACAGTGCTTACTTGTCTTAGTTATGGAGTGAAGTAGACTTACATCCTAACCTCAGAGCTGTCATTCATTAACAGGTGACCTTGGGCACATTACAGAATGACTCCAAGTGTCAGTCTCCTCATCTATAAATTGGAAATAATTAGTATCTTCCTAATTCATTGATGTGACAAAGTAAATGAGATAGTATATATAAGGCCCTTGCACAAAATGATTGCTCAATTGAAGATAACTATTGGTTATTATCAGTATTGTCATTATAGCTCAGTGAGGTCTGCAAAGAAGATAGTATCACCCCCATTTTATGTATTGAAATCTGAGCCTCAAGGCACTTGAATGACTTGCCCACAATCACACAAGTAAATGAAGACCCTGAACCAGGTCTTGGTTTCTACTCTCACAGGAAGTTCAGTGTCCCCTGCGTCAGAATTCTGCTCCATTATAAATGGACAGAGTCTGGCTTTTGCCCTTTATTTTTAGACATATATACATTCTTTTTTAAATATTCTTTTCCATTAAGGTTTATCCCAGGAGATTGGATATAGTTCCCTGTGCCATAGAGTAGGACCTTGTTGTTTATCCATTCTGAATGTAATAGTTTGCATCTACCAACCCCAAAATCCCAGTCCGTCCTTCTCCCTCCCCTCTTCCTTGGCAACCACAAGTCTGATCTCTATGTCTGTGAGTCTATTTCTATTTCATAGATAGGCTCATTTGTGCCATATTTTAGATTCCACATATAAGTGATATCATATGGTATTTGTTTTTCTTTCTGACTTTACTTCACTTAGTATGATAATCTCTAGTTGCATCCATGTTGATGCAAATGGCATTATTTTGTTCCTTTTTATGGCTGAGTAATATTCCATTGTATATATGTACCACATCTTTATGCATTCATCTGTCAATGGACATTTAGGTTGTTTTCATGTTTTGGCTATTGTGAATTGTGCTGCTGTGAACATTGGGGTGCATATATCTTTCGGATTTTGTCCAGGTATGTGCCCAGGAGTGGGATTGCTGGATCATATGGTAGTTATATTTTTAGTCTTCTGAGGAACCTCCACACTGTTTTCCATAGTGGCTGCACCAACTATGGCCATTCTGACTGGTGTGAGGTGCTACCTCATTGTAGTTTTGATTTGCATTTCTCTAATAATTAGTGATGTTAAGCATCTTTCCATGTGTCTACTGGCCATCTATATGTCTTCTTTGGAGAAATGTCTATTAAGGTCTTCTGCCCATTTTTCAATTGGGTTGTTTGTTTTTTTGTTGTTGAGTTGTATGAGCTGTTTGTATATTTTGGAGATTAAGCCCTTGCTGGTTGCATCATTTGCATTTTGCCCCTTTTAAAATTCTAGCAATGGTGTCTGATAATTCACTGTGTTTTTCAGAGCTAGGACCCTGCCATCTCTTTCCATTCTCCCTCCCTGAGAGTGGAATCACTGAGTTTGACTATGGGTGTGAGCCTCCTGCCTTAGAGACTTTCAGGTTCCAGTTTTCTATGTCACCTTCATGCCAGGCTTGGGATATTTCTTGCTCGTAAGGCAGCCCCTTCAGGCAGGTAAATTTGGAGCTGTGCTCCATCTCCCTTCCACTCTCTATTTTATCTTTGTAGTAGCCCTGTAATATAGGAGAAACTTACCCTTCCTATTCAAGAAAACAAACTGAAATTAGAGAGATTAAGAAACTTATCTAAAATTATCTTGTGAAGGTGTGGCAGGACCTTCAAATCCAAGTCCACTGTATGCATCTGCTAGAATAGTAGCCACATAAAGAAGTCCATATAGGATTTTTTAAAACTTGTCCTCCCTAGAGACTTCCCTGGTGGTCCAGTAGCTAAAACTCCACGCTCGCAATGCAGGGGGCCCGGGTTCAATCCCTGGTCAGGGAACTAGATCCCACATGCCGCAACTAAGAGTTCACATGCCGCAATGAAAAGATCCCTCGTGCCACAACAAAGATCGAAGATCCTGCATGCTGCAGCTAAGCCTCAGCGCAGGCAAATAAATAAATAAATAAAAACTCTGTCCCCCCTATATTTAGCAACAATGACTAGAATATTCCATTGGAAGAAAATGAAAGCCAGATTTTCTAGCACTCCTGATTTTCAAAGCATCTGTATTCTTCACTTAGCAAAATAGATAATTGGCATTCTAGGTACTAGGCTGAAATTCTAAGTCCAAATTCTCAATTATTTGGGTCCTCCTCTCATTAGACAGCCTGAAAGAAGTGAGAATAATGGTGCCAGTGGGAAAGTCAGTCCAAGAGGCACGCTTTGTTGCTCCTCCTGACAGTCCAACTTAAATTCTGTGTCAAGGTGCATTGCTAAAGTTGATGTACTCAAACTACATCAGTTAAGTCTCCTTATTGTGTTGATTTCCAATGACACATCCCTGCCATTTAATGAAGGCATTGAAAGGAACAGCCTTATTCCAAGTCATGTGGCAGAAAGGTATCTCTGAGTACAGGTTGGTGGGTAATTGCTATAAATACAGAAACAGTTGAGCCTATCTGGAAGGCCATTTGAATAGACCTATTTGCATGGAGTCCTGGGAGCCTCATTGAAAAGAAATTACTACATCAGAAAAGATAATTAAAGTGGGAAAGGCTTAGTTCGTCATTGTTGGAGGAAATGGTTGATTTCAAGTACTGCCTCATGTCTCTCACACAGCTCATCTTTCAGCCCAACACACATCCTTTGGTTTAACCTTCATATCTGGATTCTGTTGAGCCCTGGCCAACCAGTGGAACCATAGGAGGACTAATTCTAATTAGGGAGTTTCTTTCTGACTTGGCCTCCACCCATGCTGTTGTCAGAACCCCAGCCTCCTTCTGGACTCTCACTTTTCTGGAAATTACCAGCAAGTTCCTGGAAGGTACTACATGAACTCATAGGTGTCCTAAGAAGAATGACTGAGAGGTCTATTGCGTTTAAATCCAAGCTCTGCCATTTTCTACCTGTGGGACTTGAGATAAGTTACTTATAGAGCCTTCATTTCCTAATGGTTAATAATGCTGGTATTACCAGTGTCCATCTAATAGGCAGAGTATGGGACTTAAAATTAGATACCATACACAAAGCAGTAGAATAGGGCCTAAAAATGGCCATTAAAAATAATTATTATTAGAGAAGTCCTCTTCTCCCATTCTGCAAAGTCTTTTGTAATACTTGGAGTTAAGGAACGAAGTGGAGGAGGTGGCTGAGAACATCGCTTCATAAAGTCCCAGAGGATTACTCCCCTTTAAAAGTGTTCCTTATATTGAACATGTACTATTTTTAATACTTAAAACAGTTTTGCAAAGTAATAATCTACCCTCCTTTTATATTTGAGTTAACTAGATTCTCAGGGAGGTGAAGCCAATGTCCAGAGGGTAAGTGGTGAATGTGAGTTTTGGCTTTCTCCAAAAGCCATACTGTCCAAAACACCAGGGGGGTCTCCCTGGAGTTAGGACGGGAAACCGCTGCTAAAGCTTACTCTAAGGGTCTTTTTTTCCTTGTCAAGATTTTCTAGTTCTAATTAACTAAACTTGTTCATGTATTGTTTTTTTGAATCTCCCTTGTGCCCTTTATGGAAAGAAAGGTGTCATAAATAAATCACTCAGTATATATAATGTATATATGCATATGTATTTACCTAATGATTCATGGTTTCAGTGAAAAACCCTTGACTACTGTTAACCACACAGAGAGGTTCAGGAGTTTCACTTCCTGTCTTGTGAACCTGAAGCATGAAGCAGTGGGATACAATGGAAAGTGAGCTAGCTGCCCAGTGTAGGCTGGAAGCCAAGTTCAGGCCCTGCCACTTTACTCTGTGGCCTAATAAATTTACTTCCTGGAACTTCAGATTTTACACCAGTAAAATGGTGAAATGACTTCTTAATCTGCTACCCCCCCCCAGATCATAAGAGATTCAAATGTGGTTATAATTGTGTGAATATGTTCTAAGTTGTAGGGTAGTACACAAATTTAAGGCATTATTATTAATTTTTCTTTTCTTTTTTCTATTCCACCCTTCATCTCTGTTTAACCCAGAGAATTTAAATGGCTGCAAAGAACCTGTCCTAGGCCTAACTTTCCTTTTTCTTCCCCTTATGTTTCTGTCATATCATTTCTTTCCTTTCTTGTCCACCTCACCTGCAATTTTCAGAATTCCCAGCTGGGAGAGGGGACTGATAGGAAGAAGACCAGTGACAGCCTTGGATCCAGGAAATATTCCAGTCCTATTTTGATTTTCCTCCTTGGAGTCTTGTGTATTTGCTTGAACTAACACACAGATGAAGAATGCATATTTAAATATGAAAAGAAACACACTCACATATAGCCTAGACACACACAAAAATGCATGCCTTCAAGCATACTTAGAATATAGCACAGACATTTGTCTATAAGGAATCACATACCAGCACTAGAGTGAGGACCTAACTCAAACATCTGGAGACATCTATGTCAAATGCAAATATTCCCCTTGCAATATAATCACACTTTCTTCCATGCAGACATGATCACACGAAAAGCAACAGGAACACATAGAGGCGTGTGCACAAATACATACATCCACTTTCACTAGCACATAAGACCTATAAACACACCCAGGCATGTTCAGCAACTCCAACCATGCTCCAGCCAAAATGCACTCTGGAACACTCAGTCACAAACACACTCCTAAATGTGGCCATATTTCCAGTTTTTGACAACAGTATTTTCCAAGTGTCCTCATTGCCCTTTCTTTGACTGCACCGTTCTGGGAAAGCTGGCTGCATGTGCTTTTCAAAGAATTTCCCTTAGCATGACCCACAGTAACCTCAAGGACGTTACTTTCTCAATGATAATATCTACTCTTTCCTAAACGTAATCATGGAGTGACATCCAACAGGAAACAGCAATGTGTGCTCCCCACCTCGAACCATTTCAAAATCCCCTGAAAGATTCAGTGGACCATCAAACAATACTCATTTGCTGCAGAAGAATCCTTTGCTGCAACTCCCATCATGCAGTCACCCCAGCTCTATCAGCCCACATGTTTCTGGGGTCATCAAGAAGAGCTGACCTCCTGAGGTCACCCCACCTCCTGCCCTGCCTCTAGCCTGAATTGCTCATGATGAGACCAGGAAGCTGGACTTGTCTCCCTCTATTACAATAAGTGCCACTTTCAACCAAATTATTTTAATGCTTCCTTCATGACAGTCATAACTTGGTAGGTAATAACTTCAGAATGGCATCAAGTGACAAAGTGACAGAGTATATTTTACATATTTGCTCAAAAGTTAGTGGTTAAGTATGGATCTTTCCAGCATGTCTCTAACAGCCTTATTTATGATATGGGTTTATAGAGAAGACATGAAAAATGAGAACTGGATTTATAAAGACAAAAAAATATCAGGGACTAGTCGTTAATAGATAGAACATGCTAAGGGATAACCAGGGTATTTGTGAATAGACTTAAAGTAGGGGGTGTGGATCTGAATCTGGAGCCTTTTGAGTCACAAATAGAATTTAAATTATAGTCAAAAGAAAAGCGAAAAGTGAGCCAAGACCTCGATCAGTTGAAACTACCAAAACCACTTTGTTTTAACATGGCTAACACATATAACATGAGATGGTTTCTACTCAAAAGATGAAGGAGAAGAAGTCTGTCCTTTTCTAATCTCACTGAGGCCCAATCTCTTAGTTCTAATTCAATTTGACGGGGTAAGAGTTGAGTTGACTTTCCCTGTCCTGGACTCCTTAGCTGAGTTGGTTGAAACATCCAGCTGGAAGTTCTGTATTTCAGTACAGTGTTTATGCCCTCTACATTGTAAACTCCATGAGATTAACAGTCCTGAATATCTTGTGTACCACTAAATCATCAGCCTTTAGCACAATGCTTGGTACGTTGCAGCATTTAATACTTGTTAACTGAACAATCACTGTGTCCAGCTGGGCAAGGAGCACATCAGGAGATTTTCCTCCTCAAGTGGAGGCTGTTGCTTCCTGCTGTCTGCTGTCTGCATCTGCTGTTCCTTCTGGCCTCCATGGTTTACCGTCCAGCAAGGCTTTTCTGAGTCGTCTCCAGAAGATGTGCCGCCCCAGGACACTGTCCTCCCACTCCAGGTAGGTATTCCTGTTGAGAAGGCGATACAGCTCTACCTGCTGCCGCAGCAGGGACTTCTCCAACTTCTGCAGGACTATGAAGATGATGCCAGCACGGCTGCTAAGAAACTGCCAGGTCTGGGCAATCTCATACTCAAAGATACACCATCGGCTCTGGATGAAGTGCTGGGACACCACGACAATAACCTTCCGGCTTTTGTGGAAACCTTCCTGGATGATGTTGGCGGCAATGGCTACCCCAGGAATAAAGTCTCTGTAGTGAAGGCAGAGCTGAAAGGGGGGCACCCCCTCCTCCAAGTTCTTTACCAATTCATTCCTCACCCAGTCTTCGTCCTGGCTTGAGTAGATTACAAAAGCATCATAGGTGCTTTCACCTCTGCCATACTTTTTGCAGCCAGCAAGAAGCATTAGGTGGAAATAGAACTTATAGACCAGGGCTCCTGCCACAGATACCAAGAGGATGGTGAGAACCGACGCACTAATGATCATCTTGTTCATCTGACAAGTGGCATTCCTGAAACTAAGCACGGGCATGTCCTGCATATCTAAAGGTTGTGTACACATCATTTGCTCAGCTCCCACCAAGAGCTGCCTCTGGTCCTTCACCCACTGCAGGAAACTCTGGTGTTCACAAACACAAGCAAAGTCATTCTGAGTAAGATTTAACAAAGCAAGGCTCCTTGGCAAATGCTGTAGTTCTTGCTCCTTGGACTCCATGATACGGTTGAAACTGCAGTCCAGAATCTGGAGGGAGTGGAGTGGTTTATAAGGAAGTGTATCCAATGACAAGAGTTTGTTGTGACTCATATTTAGCACCTGAAGTTTAGGGAGGGAGTGAAATGCCATCTGGGATACCCGTTCCAGTTGACACTTAGAGAGGTCCAGGATGGTTAAGTTAGTCAGTTCTGTGAAGATATCAGGAAGCAAGTTGTTCTGAAAAGAATTGCCTGCCATTTTCAAGGTTTGGAGGCTGACCAAGCCAACAAAGATGCCATGGAAGACAACTTGGGTGTTGGTATAAGAAATGTCAAGGTAACGGAGATTTCTGAGTGATAGGAATACTGAAAAATCGTTGGCCTGTTTCAGATTGGAATGCTGAAAATCCAGGTGTTCTAGTTGCTCTAAGCCCAAGAAGTTTGAACTCATAGTAATGACATCATTGAAGCTCAGATCTAAATGCTTCAGTTTGCTTGTCCCAAAATTAGTGTGAGAACAGCAACCCTTGAAACTCAAGTGATTTCTTTTGAGATCTAGAAACTGAAGGTTTGGTAGCTCAAATTTAGTAAAAGTGCTCATATGTTTGTTGTCTGTGAAAACAAACTTTTTGAGAGAATTGAGCTTCAATGTGGGAAATTGTTTAAAATTACAGTTAGTCAATTCTAAGTGTTGCCATCTGCAATCTTTAGGAAGGGCTTCTAGACTGTCTAAATCCAGACTCAACAGAGAAATCACAGAAACATTTACCAAACAATTAAATAAGCCTGTATCATCCTTTGGGAATTCACTGAAGTATGCTATCCGAAACTGTTTGAAGGTCAAATTGCACAGTCCCTCCAGGACAGATCTGTCAAAACTTTCCAAGATCCTTTCATTTTTAAATTCTCCCAAAACCAACCGATTGATTTTTAAACCAGCCAGACCTTGAATACAAATTTTCATTACATGTGTACTATTAAAATTACTTCGCAAAGTCAGTTCATTGAGCTTAATTTCTTTAAAGGTGCCTGGTTCAATAAAGTCTAAAGGGTTCAGGGACAAATCTAAAGAGAGGTTGAGTAGGGGCATTTGATGTAGAACCTTCAAGTCTTCGTGATAAATATTTTGGATTTTGTTATTAGAAAGATCCAAGTGCTCCAGGTTGGGCAGGTTAGAAAAATATTCAGGAAACTTGAAGGAATGGATAAGATTGTGAGCCACATTAAGCTCCTTCAGGGTTTTGAGATGCCCAATGGGGAAGTCCTCTAGAGACGCCAGGTTTGTCTCCACAGCTACCAGCTTCTGTAAACTTGATAGCCCGGAAAAGGCTCCCAGGGCTAAACTCTGTATAGGGTTTCCTGTCAATATCAAGGTGGAGAGGTGGTTTAGGCCCTGATATGCATCATCTTCAATCATCTGAATTTCACATCTACAAGGAAAAGAGACACAGATTACATAATATTTCGGCTGAATTAAAAAAAAAACAAAATGAAATATCAACACAGTCATCTAGGTCTTCACACAGATATGACATGACATATTATGATGCATAGGCAGAAATATCAAGCAAGGCAGATGAAGCAAAGAAGAAGCCCCACACATTTGGTGCTATTGTACTGGCCCCCGTGACAGTCTCTTTTTATCACACTAGGCACTCATGCTAAGCAGAGGCAGCCCATCCAACAGAGGGAAATCAGTTAAAGATCAATGATTGGGGCACGTGAAGACTGAACCTCGGATCAGCTTTAGCCATTTCCTGACACACATAATTGTGATTATATATCTGATTGGTACAGATGAGGCAGATAGATGTTAGTTGTTAGGCATGATAAATGACTAGTGAATGTCAATTTCAAAGGTATAAAAAATTACACCGAAGTGTCACAGATATCCTTAATGTTCATGAAAAGTTCTCTATATAGGGCTCATCGCTTAATATTAATCAGAGTATTAAGATGAAGAGAATATTTAACTTGGAAGCAGGAGATGTGAACATGAATCTCTGGTCTGCTGTCAACAAGGCATGTGCATGTATATGAATCCCTTAAACTCTCCAAGCCTCAATTTCCTCATCTACAAAAAGAAAAAAAATGTATCAATAGATTTCCATAGGAAAAAAAGGCTGCCTGGTCTATCACAAAGCATCCTTAGAAGATAAGTGGAGTTACTGTATATGAAGAAGCAACATGAGAAGTCAGAGTATCTATTGCACTATTGTAATCTGTCCTTGCCCTAATCCAGAATCTCCTCCTGGCTAACCAGGAGGGGGAGCTAGCCTCTCTGCAAGCACATATTTAAAGCCTCTGAGGGTAGTTCCTTGGGTATGTGTTGCGTCGAAAGTGAATTATAAGGGACATTGATGAGAAACTTTTGTTTAAAAAAAAAGTTGGTCTGTCTACCTCAATTCAGTATATTTCTTGACAAAATTCTTATTCAGAAAACTGAAATTTATAAACTAGTGGAATGCTATAATAGTATTTTATGCTTATAAAGTCTACTTTACAAGGTTTTTAATATATATAGCGTGTTAACATTTAGTATCACAGTTAACCCTATGGGGTAAGGTTCACCATTTATGTTTCACAGATTTGAAAACTGAGACTCAAGTCACACAAAGTGACATGCCTCAGGCCACATGGCAGTATATGTTGGAGGAGGACCCAGCTCAAGTCTTCTGACCTCCATAAGGCTCTATGTCACTGCCTTCAAAATGCTTGATCCCCCCTTTGTTGTAGTCTATCAATATCCAAGTTAGAGTATAAAACATAAGATGATCACTCTTCTGCAGAAATATCTACTATCCTCTTATCCTTTATTAAGAGTTTCTATAATAAAATGTCATACATAAAATGTTTCTCCATTTTTCACAAACCCTTATAGAGATTATAGTCCATTATCTATTACATTTCTAAATAAGGTCCCTGATGATGAAAATGATTTTAGGATTCAATTACCCCCAAAATGATGATAATAACTTCACCTGTTCTAATGAATGATATACTTCCCTATATCAGAAAAATAAAACATTGGTCACTGTTCTGTCTCACAGCAGATGTTTTCCTTTGATCTTGTTATCTTTCTCTTTGGGTTACTTGTATCTTTCTAATTCCTTATCCTCTACCCCACTTCCAATATTCTAAACATTATTTGAATCCCACTCAGTTCATGAACTCTATATTGATTATTCACTGCATAGAAGGCCCCTTTTCTGTACAACACAATGTCTTGCCTCTAGTTTGCAAATAACTTATCACCTCCTCTTATATATTACTATCCTTATTATCTCAGGCTCAAAAGCCAAAATCAGAATCATGTAGCATGTGTTGAATGTCTACTATGCTGAGCACCATGCTCAGGATTTAAACATATCAAGTCTTTCAAGTGGATATGCCCTCCTTAATAGCTAGGGTTGTATGTTATATATCAACACACTCTTGTTTCCTAGCAGAGTGAACAACATATAGCAAGTAGTCAATAAATATCTGCTGATGAAAGAGTTTGAGTCAATCTACTCCCCTAACTTAAAAGAAAATCAAAGATAGAATTGTCCTTAGAGACTGTCTCATCCAACTGCTCATTTCACAAATAAGAAAGCTGAGACCTGGAGAAGGGAGGTGGCTTGCCCAAAGTTATATAGCAGGTAAGATGTCTGTTGAATGAATAAATAGGTGAATGAAAATGAGACTTCACTAATCAGGCTTTCTGACTTAAGAATGAAATGATAAAACAACGAACATTTCTCCGTGTACAATGGTAAAACTCATATATTACCTGGATAAATCCAACATCTGCAGTTCTGGGAAGTTGGAGAAGCTATGGCTGTTTAAATGATTCAGGTGGTTAAAGCTCAGGTCCAATATCTTGGTCGATGTGGGGATGTTGTCAGGGATTCTGTAGAGATTCAGCTCCATGCATTGGTAACTAATGTTAGGAACCACCTGAAATGGTCAGACATTAGATGCAGTGTCTTGCTGCATGCATCTTACCAGACCTCCCAGCAACTCTCCTCTCCTAGGCCAGAGCCTGGGATGCCACTGGGTCAAGCACAGGGGCCAGTCAGCCGTCTTTCATCCATCCATCCATCCAGTCGTGCATCCACCCGATCATCTGTTCATCCATCCACCCATCCATTCATTTATCCACTCACTTCATTCTTATAAAATGTCTTACTCTAGATTAGGAAGGGAAAAGCACCTACCCAGTGTTTAACCTCTACTATCACAATGGCAGCGTTTAGCGAGAAGCAGTGGAGTCAAGTGGTGAAGAGCTGAAGCTCTAGAGTCCAAAAGCTCTGGGTTTCACCCTTCCCTGTGATTTGCAACAAGGGATTTTGTTGTTGTTGTTGTTGTTTTAATTATTTATTTATTTATTTAGGGCTGTGTTGGGTCTCCGTTGTGATGCGCGGGCTTCTCACTGCAGTAGCTTCTCATTGCAAAGAAGAGGCTCTAGGTGTGCAGGCTTCAGTAGTTGTGACACGCAGGCTCAGTAGTTGTGGCTCACAGGCTTAGTTTCTCCGCGGCATGTGGGATCTTCCCGAGCCAGGGATCTAACCCGTGTCCCCTGCATTGGCAGGCAGATTCTTAAGCACTGTGCCACCAGGGAAGTCCCATTGTTGTTTTTCTAAATACACCTCTTGTTGTATACAAGCTTAGGGAGACTGCGAGTCAGGTGTCCAGACCTTCCTTAATCATAGCCCAAGTTTTGCCAATTGTATTCTTTCCCTTGGATCAAGGACCTTTGAGCAGATGAGATAGAAATGGGGACAAATCTTTGAAAATGGGGACAAATCTTTGAAGTGCGTAGACTCCAGTGGTGGAACCTAGTGAGTAAGGTCAAGCGCTGGATGCTGTCTTGGTTCCTCTGCTGAGTTTATCAGACTTTCCCGAATTCTTTGTAAGCCTCGTTCTCTAAACTCCCATTTAATTTCCTAATTCTCTGACTCTTCAACAAAATTCCTTGCTTAAGCCAGCTAATTTTGGTTTTCAGTTTAAAACCAGTAGAATCTTTTAAAAGGATTAATGAGATACGGTATTAAAGAGATTATCTCAAAGCCTATGACAGTGTAAATGATCAATAAATGTTAGCATGTTTTATTATTGGCTATTATAATTCCCCACTATATGCAGGCTTGTTTCTTATATGTTACGTGTTTGAACTTAATCTTCAAATAAACCTTTTTAAGAAGAAAAATTCAGTGAGATGAAGTAACATGTGTAAGGTCTCACAGGCCATAGTGCAGCTCTTTGCTTTATTCGCTTGTCTCCTGAAATGGTATTCCTCACAGAATCCTCACAGCCCATACCGTCTAATAGAGGATGGTGCCAGACATCCTCCCTTACCCTCTTTTATCCTCCTTCACAGGAGTCATCACTATCTAACATTATGCCTTCTGTGTGATTGTTCCATACGTACTGTTTGTTTCCCTCACTAGATCGTAAGCTTTGAGACTCTAGCTCTCTGTGTCCAGCACTCAGAATGATGCCCGGAAAATATTTGTTTGAACAAATGAATTGACAACCGATTACATGGAAGTTTATTCAAATCCCAGTTGAAGGCATTTTCTGCTAAGTGCTGTGGGCAGCACAAAGGCCAATGTGATAAGGCTCCAGACTTCAATGAGCTCACAGTCTAGAGTAAGAGCTATGATAGGAGCACAACTCATTCCTGAAAAGGGTCTTAAACCAGGCTTGGCAAGTATTCCCTTTGGTTCAGAAAAGGTAGAGATCAATCCTGGATCCAGGGATTGTAGATTGTAGAAGGCTTCCAAGAAAGAATATTTCCAGGTGGGTCTGGAAGGATAAGTGAGATTTGGATATGGAAAGAGGAAGAATGAGGGAAGAGTGTGAGTACACAGGGGTAGAAAACTAGCTCAGATTAGCTGGTGTGTGGCAGGAGTGGTGAAACCTAAGCCAGAGGGGAAGCCAGAGCCAGATCAGGAGGGCCTCATACTTTGTCCTGTGGCAATACTTTTAATCATTTAACACGTATAAATTGAACAACTACATGTGCCAGGCACTGGGATAAAGTGATAAATAAAACCAGCAATGATCTTGCCCTCTTACAGATTCCATTTCAACAGAAAGACAAAAAGTGAACAATAAATAAATATATATATATTCACAACATTATATGTATTTTATATATATAGTATATATATGTATACCCAATGATGTGATATAAAAAAATAAAGCAGTATAGGAGATTAGAGTCAAATATAGTGAGTGGGGAGCTCTACATGAGGCAATCAAGGAAGACTTCCCAGAGGAGGTGACATTTAAGCAGAAATTTGAATGAAGTGAGGGATTAAGCTATGAAAATATCTAGGGCTGCACTGTCCAATATGGTAGCCACTGGCCACACACAGTTGTTGAGTATGAGAAATGTAGATAGTTTAAATATGATAAATGTAAAATATATACAAATCTCAAGGACTTAGTACCAAAGAAAGAATGTAAACTATCTTGTTACTAGTCTAGTATATATTACATTTTGAAATAATATTTTGAATATACTGACTTAAATAAAAATATTATTAAAGTTAAATTCACCTGTTTGTTTTTTATTTTTTTAACTACTAGAACATAGTTTAAAACATAGTTTTAAATTCAGTTAGTTAAAATTAAGTTAATTTGGTTAAATAAAAATTTAGTTAAATTTAGTTTATTAAATATATCATTTAAATTTAAATAATATCATGTGACCCATTGAGCAGCACTGATCTAGGGGAAAAGCATTCTAGCTAGAACTAGCCAGTGCAAAGGCCCCATGGTAGGAAAAGGTCCTAATAACAATGGAAAGTTATTAAAAGTTTTTAAAGACAGTAATTTGTTAGATCTGAACCTCAGAAAAAACAACAACAATGACCAAAAAAACAGCAGACGAAAATGAGCAGAATAGATTAAAGGAAGGGGGCTGAGGGGTCAGGAGACAAGTCACTGCCCAAAAGTCAAGGCCAGGGAAACTGAGGATCTGCCCTAGGGTGGCACTGAGGTGAGGGGCAGGGTTGGACAAGTTTCAGAAACAGAGCATTTGGGGCATGGGAAATGGGAGGAGCCAGGAGTGGCTGTAATTGTATCCTGGGGTGACCATGATTGGAGGATCCATACCCACTAACTGAACAGCAGGAGAGACACAGGGAGGAGGACAATGAGCAGGGAATGGGGGGAACAGAGGACGTGGAAATAACAAACTTGTCTTTGTTACATATTAAAGTAAACAATTTCCCCCATGTCCTCAATGTCAGGACTGCTGGTTATGCGTTTCTTGAATTTCTGCCACACCCTAAATCCCAGGGCATTCTTCTGGCTGCTTGGTTCTGCCTTGGGCTTTCCAAAGCAATTGTGAAGTCCATGCAGGGGAAAAACAAAGGAGATCCTTCATGAATGAGATTACAAACCAGCTGGTTGATGTTTCACAAAGAAAGAAAGCATTGGGCTTCCCTGGTGGTGCAGTGGTTGAGAAACCACCTTTCAGTGCAGGGGACACGGGTTTGATCCCTGGTCCGGGAAGATCCCACATGCCGTGGAGCAGCTAAGCCCATGTGCCACAACTACTGAGCCTGTGCTCTAGAGCCCGCGAGCCACAACTACGGAGCCCACGTGCCACAGCCACTGAAGCCTGCGCGCCTAGAGCCCATGCTCCACAAGAGAAGCCACTGCAATGAGAAGCCCGCACACCGCAACAAAGAGTAGCCCCCACTGGCCGCAACCAGAGAAAAACCCGCGCGCAGCAATGAAGACCCAACGCAGCCAGAAATAATAAATAAATAAAATAAAATAAATAAATTTATTTACAAAAAAAAGAAAGAAAGCATTGCCTTAGCTGATATTTTGCATCTCTCCCTGTCTCTTTTTCTTCTCTCTCCATCGCTCTTTCTCTTTCTCTGTATCTCTGTCTCTCCTTTTCTTTTCCAACTCCTTTTCTTTTCATTTTTTGGACAGAACTATGACTAGATTCAGAAGTCTGAAGTCCACTTAGAAAGTTGTTTCTATTAAGAGACCAAAAATATCTTCTTCCTGAGATCGAAAGGGGCAAAGCAACAGCTTGAAGCAGAGTGTACAGACCACCAGCGTTAAGCAATGACAGGAAGCAGGCTTCTTACAACTTTCTGTTAAAGCCTATAATTCTTTTATCGATGTGAAAACTCGTCTCAGAGAGGTTTAATAACTTCTGCAAGGTCACACACCCCGAAAGTGAAAGAAGAGTGATCTTTTTTTTTTTTTTTTTTTTTTGCGGTATGCGGGCCTCCCACTGCCGTGGCCTCTCCCGTTGCGGAGCACAGGCTCCGGACACGCAGGCTCAGCAGCCATGGCTCACGGGCCCAGCCGCTCCGCGGCATGTGGGTTCCTCCCGGACTGGGGCACGAACCCACGTCCCCAACCACTGCGCCACCAGGGAAGCCCCAAGAAGAGTGATTTTAAGCAGGTCTATCTGACCTGAAGTCCCTAGGAGCACTTTAACTCCTAAATGGGACATGACCCTATGGGCTGCTTGTTAATGTCCTATAGCCATGAATCATTTGGTCCCTGTGGTTTCTTAAGTTTTTAAGGTAACTTGATGTCTGTTTGCAAATGAAACTAACTGGGGCCCGTCATGGGAAACTGAGCTGAGAGCAGTTTTTCAGAAGCAAGGTAAAGCTCCAGGAAGCCGAACTGACTCCAACCACGTACCTGTACACAAGGGTCCCAGCTCTCCGACCTCAGGCAGAAGAGGAAGGCCATGGCTAGGATCAGAGCTGCAGCCAGGCGGGTGTGAGGCATCCTCCTGGCATTTTCTGTGACCAAAAGTGGCCTTCTGGAAACATGACACTCTGTGTCGGCCGGTCAAGGCAGCCTCCGAGGCACTGTGCTTTCTTCTCTTTCCTGCTCGGCGCCCCAGGACACTGACTGTATTCAAAGCAGTGCTGGGTTAAGGGAGGAGAGGAAGTGAGAGTGGCAACCTTAGCATTCTGGACTTTTGTTTCTCTAATATTTATCTCCTCTGTCACTGGAGGGGAAGTTAGAAGAAGAAGAAGAAAATGTCTGCAGACCAGGGGCTGGAGTAACAGCAAGAGGAAGCTGGCTGTTATCCCAAGAGGTCATCTAACCTCAGGATTAGAGAGTTTAGGAAAGTAATCATACAGCATGTGTGACTAACTACCTAGGACGGTGGCTTCCCACTTTTGTTTTAGTAGTGGAAACTTACTGTCTGTATTAATTTCCTAGGCCACTATATATAAAAAAAAAACACACAGACTAGGTGGCTTAAACAACAGACATTTATTTTCTCACAAAGTTCGGGAGGCTAGAAGTCTGAGTTCAGAGGGTCAGCAGGGTTGATTTCTTCTCAGGCTCTTTCCTTGGCTTGTAGATGGCCGTCTTCCCCCCTGTGCCTTCACATGGTCTTTCCTCTGTGTGTGACTGTGTCCTAAGTTCTCTTCTTATAAGGAAATCAGTCAGTCAAACTGGATGAGGACCCACCCTAATCCATTACCTCATCACCTCATTTTACCTTAATTGCCTTTTTAAAGACCCAATCTCAAAATACAGTCACATTCTGGGGTAATGGGGTGAAGACTCCAACCTATACATTTTGGCGGGAGATACTCTTTAGCCCACGGCACTGTCCAATTTTGTGAAATCAAGATTCATAAAAGATAAGCCCACATTTATGAAACATTGAAAATAATGCTCCAGTGAAACACATTTTGAAAAGTACAGGAATATTGGCAAAAGATTGGGATGAAAAATCAAATATACCGAAATTCAAATCCAGCCTAGGTGATTTATGGTCTTTTAGCATTGATCAAGTCACTTAAACTATTGAGACTCAATTTCTGGTCTGTAAAATGGGACAATAGTTCCAATCACAACAGAAGTTCACATTTATGAAATTTCATAAATAGAAAGCCATGTGATGCAAGCCACTAAGCATTAGTTTTCTGGTCTCTCAAGTGGAGATAATCACATTTGTCTTGCATGATTGAATTAAGTCAATTTACATAAAATGCCTAGTCTAGTGCATGGTTCATCAGGATATTCCATAAATTGGTAGCTATTAAGGTGATTAAAAATATGAATGTAATGAGGATAATAATTCAAAGTACTGTTATGGGATTAAATAAGATGGCATTTGTAAAGCTTTGAGGACAGAGAGTGTCTAGGGTGTAAGAAGTGCAGTGTAAGTTTCTGAACGTAGGTTAAAATGGGGATGTTATTGGTATTGTATCCTAAATAGTTCTACCAAGATGTCCCCTAGGCACCTCAAATCCAACACATCTAAAATCAAGCTGTGAGGAAGCATGTCATAGGGGACGGAGCACAAACTCTTGCAGACTTCTTCAACAGCACTGCTGTAAAATTAAGCTAAAGAGAGTCCCCCTGTCAAAATGTTGCTTTAAGGATTGATTGAGACTATGTAAAGGTCTTAAAGCAGTACCTGGCACCGAGTAGGTGCTCAGTAAAGTTTAGTTCCCTTGGAAGTTAACAGCATTTTACTTCCATAGTCATCCAAAATGGAAATCTTTTCAACTTCATTTCTCTCATCAAATGTATATTAACTGTATTTTCATATTGTCTGTATTCTTGATGCTCTGGCATTGGTGGCCTTGCTGATGAGGATAGACTGGGCTGCTCAGTTCTTAGAGATAGCAGATGATTTGCCCTGGAGCATATTTTCATATGCAAACTAACCAAACCAGAGCCCATGCTCTGAAACACCTCCTCTATCTGGCTTTTATACAGTAAGTCCCCTACATATGAACCTTCAAGTTGTGAACTTTCAAAGGTGAAAATGTGAGTTTGCACGTCCAGTCACGTAAATTAGTTCATGTGTCTGGTGTACATTGTCACGTGCGTGCATCCTCTGCAAGTGATTGTGCTTTTGTGTACTTTACAGTACTGTATAGAGTACAGTAGTACAGTATCTTTATTTCAAGCTAGATCTGCGAGAGGACAACTTCATTGAACTCCTTGCTGTGCAACACGAGGAGCTTACTGATGAAGAACTGATGGAATTGGAGGCCCAGAGAAAGGATGAAAAGAGACAAGAGGAAGAAGAAGTAACTGAAGAACCAAAGAGATTCACAATGCAGGAAATAGCAAAGGGATTTTTTTATTTGAGGAGGCACTGTTAGTATTTAAGCACAGGACCCAAACATAGAATGGTACACGAAGGTTGTAGCAGCAGCCATTCAGAATGCAATCCAGTGCTACCATGTCATCTGTGACGAGAAGAAAAGAGCTACTAACCAGACATCACTGGACTGTTTTTCAAGAAGGTACATAGTATTGAATCCAGCAAGGAACCAGAACCTGTGCCATCAGCATCAGGCATGAGTGAAACTGCAGCTTGCCCTCCGTCTCCTGTTGCTGACGATCCTTCAGCTCTACCATCTCCCACCCCCTCTCCCTCCTCCAGTCAGTAACTCTTCTTGCCTGTTCACTCGATGCCAGTCCCTGGATGCCAGCTGTTGTACTGTACTACTGTACTTTTCAAGGTACCATTCTGTAAGATTAAAAGTGTTTTATTTTTTGTTTTTTTTTGTATTATTTGTGTGAAAAGTATTATAAACCTATTACAGTATAGTACTATATAGCCAATTGTGTTAGTTGGGTACCTAGGCTAACTTTATTGACTTAGGAACAAATTGGACTTTAGAACGTGATCAAATGGAACTCATTTCTGAGTAGGGGACTTACTTACTGTAATATAGAAGGCAATGTTCTTCTGCCTTAATCATCACAGGACCAGGTACCAGACAACTAGAGAAAGCCCGTATACCCCAGAGCCTGCTGAACTTAAAGTATCCAATCCTAAGCCTGCTCACCCTGCTCTTTCTTGCCTTTCCCACAGAAGCCATAATAAAGGCTCCTGCTCACGCCTTCCCCTTGCTCCTTCTGCCTCCTGATGGACTCTGGTGCTTCCTCATGTGGCTCCTCAGGGTATCACATGCCCCCTCCTCTTGGGAACTGTGAGTAACAAATTATCTTTTCAATGGCAATTGTCTCCTGATCTGTCAGTCTCACAACACCTGCATAATAATAAAATCAGCATTTTAAAACAAAACATTCTACCAAGTTCTAGAGATTTTTATCTGTAAAATAATTCTAAAACGTCAGTCTTCATTTCTGTTAGTATGACCATTGAACACATCCCTTGGCCTAGAGTATTGCAATGCACAGCTCAAGGGTCTTCCAGGGTCCAGACACACTTCTTTCAAAGTCTCAACGCTTGTTATCCATTCCTTATCCCCAAATCAAAGCAATCTTCCTAAAATGCAAATAAAACTATCTCATGCCATGTCAATAATATTCTGAGGCTGTGTATTGCCTAGATCCCAAGCATCTTGGCCTACCCCCCACTACACACACGCACACACACACACACGCACACACACACATGCACACACACGCACACACAGAGTCACTGAAGTGTTCAGCTCCACAGCACCAATTCTATTCTACACTATGGAAGGGGAACACAAATCTGTGTTGATTAGGGGGTTATCAGTGCCACAACCTTAGCATCCTATAATATCCATTTCGTGATGATTATAAGAAAGTAACAAGAGTGAACAATCAAAACATAGCCTGGCTCAGGGAAGAAAGCCCCTCACAGTTTGGCATATCTAAGAACCAAACCTGATTCCATTCAACAATTCTAAGTTTCACATTTTTTCATACGTTAACACCTCTCAAATCAGAACGTGTCTCATAATTGACAACATATTACAATTATCATTGGCAGAGTTTTTTTTTTTTCTTTCCTGGTGACAAATGAGGTAATGGTACATCTAACAATCAATGGTACCTTATATTCAATGAGGAACAGTTTGTCAATAAGAAGACAAAAACAAACAAACAAAAAACCTACAAGCTCTGTTCAAATAAATAAAGAAAACAAATGGTTGGAGAATAAAGAGATTTGTTTCTTAAGTACTCCTTAGAACATGTACTAGAGTAATGGGCATTTTGCATCTACAAAGAAAAATAGAGTACTCAATGTTTCCTAACCTTTTTGACCCACGGTGAATCTCTTTTATCCTTGGATACCCATTACCAGGCCTGTATCCATTAACATGCTGTGGAAGCATGTTCCTGTGATCTATAGTACAGAAAATGCTACTCTTAAGCAGAATCATGAAGGATATTCTCCTGGCACCCAGCGACCCAGTCCCTGTCTCTAGGGCTGGGTCATCACATGAAGTATTGCCCTGTATTTTTTGTCCAAATACCCCTCCTACCAGGTGAGTGAGTGCACCCCACAGGGGCTATCAAGGTAAACAGCCTAAGTAGTGCCTACTCCTCCCCAGCCTGAAATGTCTGCGGCACTTCTGTGTTATTTTAAAAATTACTTTGAATTTTCTATCTCTGTATTGTTTGTCTCTACCAGTAGACTGTAAACTCCATGAGGGTAGAAGCTTTGTCCAGTTTCATATAGATTGAATGCATGGGTATATACTCAGTAAGTAATTAATGAATGGATCAATGAACGATATATCTGAATTTGTTCTTAATATGCAGCTAGTATTTTAGAGTATTTGTCCCTTTCCAGTAATGTGATTCTCTTATAATATGTTCAGTGATTATTCTGGGGCTTTCTTACTATTCTCATACTTTTAAATACTTATTCTTTATACTTTTATTATGGTTATACTTTTCTACTCCCTAATATTCCCTGAGGGTACATGTGCCCCAGTTTAAGCAACACAGAATAATAGAGTCACAGCAAGTGGGTTGGGATAGAAGTCCTCATTGCATTAAACACCATGCCTTGTCTTGGGTTAGAAAAATCTTCTTTGTCTTTTCGAGTGATGAACCTGAGGCAGAGGCTGGTTGATTATGAACAAGAGAGTCTTTCCTCTTTGCTCTG
The DNA here is from genome assembly GCF_949774975.1 of Lagenorhynchus albirostris. NCBI lineage: Eukaryota > Metazoa > Chordata > Mammalia > Artiodactyla > Delphinidae > Lagenorhynchus > Lagenorhynchus albirostris. The sequence continues at coordinate 16,742,899 of NC_083101.1, forward strand.
TCTCTGTACTCCTCCAGATCATTCAGTGGATCTCTGCTTGTCCATCCAGACCCTGGAAAGGTATGGTGTAATATATAGAAGGCTATATTTTTAAATATTTAATTATTCTATTTACTTTCTGGCATCATCATTTCTTTGTATGTGACTTACCTTTAACTTCGCCGAGTTTCCTTAACTGTGTAATGGAAATAACACTGTGGCCTAATCAATAATATTGTTTGAGTGTTAAATGAGATAGTATTTGTGGATGTACTTGTAAATGTTACAGTTCTACACAAATGTTGACTACCATTCACTCATTCAGTCATTCACCCAATATGTAGTAAATGCTTAACATCTGCCAGGCACTGTTCTAGGCACTAGGATACATCAATGAATAAAACAGACACCCCTGCTTGCAGGGAGCTCATGTTCTAATGAGGAGAGAGCCAAGAGAAATTATAAATAAGTATGTTACACAGTATGTTAGAGGATGTTAAGATCTATGGGTGGAAAATTAAAAGAGTAAGTGGTAAAATTCAATGAAGAGTGGTAAGGGTACTGAAGTTTTAAATAGGACAGTCAGTATGGGCCTCCTTGAGAAAGACATTTCGAGCAGATTCCTGAAGGAGTTGCTAGCCATGCAGGTATCTGGGAGAATATTGGGAGCAATTTTGCCCCTAGGGGACATTTGGCAATGTCTGAAGACATTTTTGTTGTCACACTTGGGAGCAGTAAGTGTTGCTACTGGGATCCAGTGAGTAAATCCAGGGATGTTGCTAAACATCCCACAATGCACAGGACAGGCTCCCAATCCAAAATACCAATAGTGCCAAGGTTAAGAAACCCTTAATTAGAGGGATAAGCTGGTGCAAAAGCCTAGGGACAGGAAGTTGTCACAACCAATAAGGAAGCCAGTGTAGAGATGCACAAGTGACCATCTAGATCACTTAGGGTGAGGTAGGCCATTGTAAAGGCTTTTGAATCTTCTTGATACCTACCCCAGGCTCCCCAGGCAGGCACTGTCACTCTCTTCTCAGTGCTCCCACAGTAACCAGCTGTCATACTCAACAGCGATTAATTTTCTGCATGTCTCACTAGGCTTTCAAGTCCTTGATGATAGCAGTCAAATCTGGTCCATCTCTCTACACCCTGTGCCTATCACAGTGCTTAATACCCAGTAGGAGTTCAATGTATGTTATTTGCATCAATGATTATGATAATAACTTTGGATGATAATAGCAATTGATTTTATTTTTATTCAACATACAGGCTGATGAGATCCATGAAAGGATAGATTTTGTCAGTTACATTCATAGCTGTAGTCGCAATGCCTAGTCGTTACCAAGTACATAATAAGTGCTTAATAAACACCGATTGAATGAAAGAATGGGTAGGTTATATACATAATCAGCCCTTCCCTTGATTTCTGGTCAGTCAGATTTCTCTTCTTCTTAGCAACTTCTCTTGAAAAAGAGGAAAGAGAAGTTGAAAAGGAATATCTGCTCTTTTTTCTAGAAGACAACCTATGACAAAATACTCTGAGCTGGTAAGCTGATGGGACCGTGCTACACTGGCAGGTCACATTATAACACGTTAAGTGTAGACAGCACATGCTTGCATAACCCAGGGTAATCTTTGGAAAAGGGTGAGGACATAAATCAATCAATCAAGCTGGTTGATTCCACAAGTAGCTCCCCTTTTCTCCTATTTCCCACACTAGAGGAATCCAGAAATCTGGAGATGATCCGATGGGGAAAGGATGAACAAATATGCAACCTGGGTAAATAAATGCACATGGAGCACTGAAAAGTATCCAGTGAATGCTTTCCTTGAGGTTCAAGAGATACTGTTCAATCCATACAGAGTGGAAAGGATGGTGCAAGATTCAGCGTGACATTCCTAGTACCCTGGCTTTATCCTTAGCCTTTGAGAGAACCCTACTTATAAGCTATCCCTTCCTCTGCAAAAAGTATTATACCTAAACCCTGTTCCTCACGTGCTCTCCCAGGCCCCTGCAGACCCTTGGTCCTTAACTCTTCTCTTCCTTCCAAAGTCCAGGCGTTGTGTTAGCTACAGACTTATTAATATGAGTTGTTAGTTTTTCCCTGTTTGGCTTGGTGTTGTTGATGGGTAGGGGAAAGGGAAAAATCTACAGATTCTAAGGAGAAGAGCATAGGACAATAGGACCCTTGTGGATTGACCACCAAGTAGGAGGGAAAAAAAAAAAAAAAACTAAAATGGAAAGAAACCCAAAGGATGAATACTTACATGATGAAAGTGAAACTCATTCCAATCAATTATTTTATATTTGATGCTTATATAAGTACTTGCCTCCTTACCTGGTCTGAGTCAAAGTAGGGGAAAAAAAATAGGGGAAAACCTTTCCTAGTGCCTTGGTCTTAGATGGTTGAGGCTCTAGGGAGCAGGAAGATGAAGAGAGAAAGAGAGAAAATAAAAAGGTTTGATGAAACATTGTGGAAAGGGATTGTGCTTGGGGTAGCATAAAATATGATTAGAATACTAAACATAAACATGCTTCTATTTTGACTCCGTCCTTTTGATCCACGCCAGAGACCATGCCTTTTTCGTCTTTGACTCCTCTAGAGCTCAGCAAAGGAGATAGCCATCAAATGTGTCCTGAATGACTCAGCAAAGGAACAACTCTCAATGAGTTGGCATGGAATAGTAACTGAAATGTACGGACTATGCATTTGATTGGGAGTTTTTGCTTCTAATGCTTCATCATGTCTTAGCTGTGTGACATCAGCCAAGTCATTTAACTTCAGTAAGCCTTAGTTTCTTTCTCTGTAGAATGCTTCCTATAAAGACAAAATGAGATAATGTAGGCTAAGACCACAACAAATTAAGTCTGTTAGTACTTGATGAAGATTTCTCACTGCTTGTGGAAAAGTAGCACCCTATGCTCCTTTCTGATCACAGACAGCTTTTTCTGGGTTGACTTCTTAATATCTTTGAGTTAGTCTGAGTTTCCCACAACTTGAGAAGATGCAAAGTAAATGGGTGATGGAGCTCCTGTAACTTTGTATATTGAGGTTTAATTCCCACGACCTGTTTCCCCCACTGAAAGAGCACATGTTACTTTATGAGGGCTACTGGAATTGAATGTGAAAAGGAGGTGGTGACTCAGGGTGTTTGGGGAAAAAATCTTGTTTTCCAAGGCTTCAGACTCAGCTCAAAGCAGATCGCCACATGGTTCTCTGTTTCCTTCTTCAGCTTCCTCTATTCCCAGCCCCTCACACTCATATATAGCAGTCAAAGTGACTTCAGTTTCCACCGGATTTTTTTAGAAATATTGTTCTGGCCCTTATGCATACTTACTTAGTTTTTTGTTTTAAATAATTATTTATTTATTTGGTTGCACCAGGTCTTAGTTGCAGCAGGTGGGCTCCTTAGTTGTGGCACATGGGCTCCTTAGTTGCGCTATGTGAATTCTTAGATGTGGCATGCATGTGGGATCTAGTTCCCTGACCAGGGGTCAAACCCGGGCCCCCTGCATTGGGAGTGTGGAGTCTTATCCACTGCACCACCAGGGAAATCCCATATACTTACTTGTTTCAAAAGACATTTTCTCATAGCTTATAATCCTCTCAAAGCCAGAAACCCTCCAGGACAAGGACCTTACTTTGCACATATATGTATTCTACGTAGCACTTTACCCTGTAGTAAAAATCAACTAATGGAAGGCAGGAAGAAATAGAGGGAAATAATAAACAGACTTGATAGCAGAATAAATTTTTAAAAGTAAGGTTTGGAAAGCTATCTATAAAATTATTTGACACTATCACAAAGCATAACGTGAAGCTCAAAAGCAATGCAACTAAAAGAAAAATTCTCATTGCCTAAGAACTGAAGTGAATCCTCTCTCCATTTCCTGCTAGTAAGGTGCTCTGGGACTGCACAGTCAGGCCTACACAATGAAGCCCATGGGTTCAGCTGCCTTGGGCCTCTCAAAAGGCATTTGCTTCATTTCCACCAACCACAAGCCTTTGCTTCTGCCTCTGTCCCAGTCCAGCTGGACAACACATGCTAGAGGACTGGCTATTCTAAAATCTCTCTCCTACTCTTGATAGGTGGTTTCCATGGAGGTCCCTCAGTCCCATCTAACTCTTTCACCTTTAAATGTGCTGAAGAGCGAGTTTGAAATTAGACCCAGAGCCATATGGGAAAGCTGAGGGCAGCATATGGTTGCAGATTGCTCAATGCTGATTGATAGCATCTTTAAGCTCACCTTCCATCTCCCTTTACACAGGAAACAGTGATAGGGTCGGAGTTCTGTATTTTGAATTGCTCTGTCCTTCATGTGGGAAAATGAGACTCAGAATACATCACCCATGTTAAAACTTGTTTTAGTTTCTTGGTCATGGTGGAGGTAGAGTACAAAGAAATATCTGTACTCCTACTTGTGATCAATGGGAAGTAAACTGATAGGGATAGAGATTCAGTCTGTGAACTTGAATGATGGTCTGTCCTGTAGAAATGCGACTTTAAGTCAAACCTAACTAGGTCTCACCTGCAGATTTAGGTCATGCCAACATAAACTGTAGATGGGGATGAATCAGTCCCATGCAAACAGGGAGCATATTGCTACAGTTATTACAGTGAGATGATAAGAGGAGGGAGAAGTTCTGTGGTCCAAGCAGGGAAGATATTTTTTTTTTAACAAGCTGAAAAATCTGAAAAGAAGAGGATGCCAAAAAAATAAATAAATAAATAACAGGGAGTCAACTGCAAAGAATCAAAGAGAAAGAGTAAGCATGCAGAAGGAAGTAAATAATTCAGGATCTATCTCTGCAAATTCTGGGCTACAGCATGTCTTACCTCACTTCACAAACAATGCCATCATTATTGCAAGGACAAATACTGGCCTTATGACAAATTATGACAAATGCTGTCATAATTGAGCAAATTTCAGAAAGCTCCACTGGGTCAATTGGTAGTGGTTTGTCTCCTTTATGAAGTCAAGTTTTCAAGAAGGAAAGCTCTTGTTTCCATGAGTAAGTACATTTTTTTGTTTGTTTGTGAAAACTAAAACTTAGCTATACAAATGCACTTCTTCATATAATTAAGTCTGGCAGAGCTGGAACCCAAAACCAGATTTCTTTTTTAATTCCAGCTGCATAATTATACTGTATTATCAAGCGAATAAACCAACAAACAAGTAGACATAGAAAAACCCTTTAACATGGAAAAAGGGAGAATCATCACAGAATACCCTGGGAAAGAAAGACAAACAAGGAGAGAGAAAGGGTTTTAGAACTTTGAAATACAACAAATCAATGTGATTCTTATCGTCACCAGTGACATCATTAATTGAGGTCCAGTTCATGTACCAGAGAGTAGCTTTGGTAACAATATGTCACTGAACCATCACTGGGGCCGTAAACAGCTTGAATGAGACTTACCACACCATTCACTTAAACTGTACAATTCAATGTTTATTTTAGTATATTCACAAAGATGTTCAACCATCACCACAGTCAATTTTAGAACATTTTTGTCACTGCAAAAAGAAACCCTGGGTCCTTTAGCAATCAATGTCCTACCCCATGTCCATTGCCCTAGCTCTAAGCAACTATTATTCTACTTTCTGTCTCTATAGATTTACCTATTCTGCACATTTAATATAAATGAAATCTTATAATATGTAGTATTTTGTGACTGGCTTCTTTCACATAGCATACTGTTTTCAAGGTTTATCCATGTTGTAGTTGTATCAGTACTTCTTTCTGTGGCTGAATAAAATTCTATTGTATGGATATACCACAATTTGTTTATCCATTGATTAGTTGATGAGCATTTGTTTCATTTCCACCTTTTGGCTATTATAAATAATATTGATGTAAACATTTATGAACAAGTTTTTGTGTGGACATGTTTTAATTGCTCTTGGGTATATACCTAGGAGTGGAATTACAGAGTAATATGGTAACTGCATTTTTCCTCATCTGGGGAACAGCTAGACTATCTTCCAAAGTGACCATTCCTGCCAGCAATGTGTGAGGGTTCAAATTTCTGCACATCTTCACCAACACTGGTTACTGTCTTTTTTATTATACCCATTCCAGTGAGTGTGAAGTGGTATCTCACTGTAGTTTTGATTTGCATTTCCCTAATGGCTAATGAGGTCAGGCACCTTTTCAAGTGCTTATTGGCCATTTATATATCTTCTTTGGAGAAATATCTGTTTAAGTTCTTTGTCTGTGTTTTAACTGAATAGTATTTTTATTATTGAGATGTGTTTTATTTATATAAATATATATTCTGGATACTAGTCTCTTATCAGATATATAATTTGCAAATATTTTCTCCCTTTCTATGGGTTGTCTTCACTTTCTTGATAGTGTCCTTTGAATCACAAATATTTTAAGTTTTGAAGTTCACATTATCTATTGTTTCCTTCGTTGCTCATGCTTTGATGTCATATCTAAGAATCCATTGCCAAATCTGAGGTCATGAGGTCGTGAGAATTTATCTGTATGTTTTCCTATAAGAATTTTATACTTTTAGCTCTAACATTTAGGTCTCTGATCCATTTTGAGTTAATTTTTGTATATGGTGTGAGATAAGGATTCTTTTTTTTTTTGGCTATGTTGGGTCTTAGTTGTGGCACTTGGGAATTTTCATTGTAGCACACGGGATCTTTCGTTGCGGCACGTGGGCTCTTCATTGTGGCACGGGCTTCTCTCTAGTTGTGGCATGTGGGTTTTCTCTCTCTGGTTGTGGCACATGGGCTCTGTAATGTGCGGCACGCAGGCTCTCTAGTTGAGGTGTGCGAGCTCAGTAGTTGCAGTGCACAGGCTTAGTTGTCCTGCGGCATGTGGGATCTTAGTTCCCTGACAAGGGATCAAACCGATGTCCCCTGCATTGGAAGGCAGATTCTTTACCACTAGACCATCAGGGAAGTCCTAGGATTCATTCTTTATTTGATTTTCACACCACAATTTGCTGAAAAGATTAATCATTTCCCATTGGCATCCTTGTTGAAAATCAGTTGATCACAGACACATGGGCTTATCTCTGAACTTTCAATTCTGTTATCATATTGATCTTTATGTGTATCTTTATGCCAATACCACACTGTATTGATTGCTGTTGCTTTGCAGTAAGTTTTGAAATTAAAAAATGTCAGTCTTCTAACTTTGCTCTGCTTTTTCAGATTGTTTTGGCTCTCCTGGTTCTCTTTAAATTCCATGCAAATTTTAGAATCAGCTTGTCAGTTTCTACAAAGAAGTCAGCTGGAATACTGATAGAGATTGCATGAATCTGTAGATCAATTTGGGGAATTTAATCATTTTATCTATTTTAAGTCTTCTAATCCATCTAACAATCTAGTGATTTTTTCATTTCAGTTATTGTACATTTCAACTCTAGAATTTCCATTTGGCTCATTTCTATAATTCTCTGGCCTACAGTTTAGCCTATATCTCCAGTGAATCTAACAATATCTTCCCAACTGCCATCCATCACAAGCTCCACTAGTTTTTGTTGTTGTTGTTTTTGTTAGTTTTTCCCATCTTTATTGGAGTATAAATGCTTTACAATGTTGTGTTAGTTTGTGCTGTACAACAAAGTGAATCAGCTATATGTATACATATATCCCCATATCCCCTCCCTCTTGAGCCTCCCTCCCACACTCCCAGTCCCACCCCTTTAGGTCGTCACAAAGCAACAAGCTGACCTCCCTGTGCTGTGCAGCTGCTTCCCCCTAGCCAGCCATTTTACATTTGCCAGTGTATATATGTCAGTGCCACTCTCTCACTTCATCCCAGCTTCCCCTTCCCACCCTGTGCCCTCAAGTCTGTTCTCTACGTCTGCGTCTTTACTCCTGCCCTGCCACTAGGTTCATCAGTACCGCTTTTTAAAATTCCATGTATATGCATTGGCATACAGTATTTGTTTTTCTCTTTCTGACTTACTTCACTCTGTATGAGATTCTGGATCCATCCACCTCACCACAAATAACTCAATTTCATTCCTTTTTTATGGCTGAGTAATATTCCATTGTATATATGTGCCACATCTTTATCCATTCATCGGCTGATGGACATTTAGGTTGCTTCCATGTCCTGGCTGTTGTAAATAGTGCTGCAGTGAACATCGGCTCCACTGTTTTTGTGAGAGCTCTTGAGCTTGAAATTCCCCACTCTCTTGTAAATAAGGTCAGTTCCTTTGGGAAGAGATTAGGAACTCCCTGTTTTAAGACCTGCTTCTTCCCCTAGGAAAAATCTCTGAGGCAGGGCTCTGAAGCTGGGGATTGGGGCAATGCTGTGATTCTCTCTGAGTTACACTTCCCACTTCAGGAGCTGAGTGCTCAGTGGATAGGAATGGAAGTAGCATCAGGTCTTCTTGGCTTGCCTCTCTCAGCATGGAACCACTGCCTTACAAGCTGGGACAAGGAAGATTGGCTTCTCAGTATTCTTAGTGATACCTGCCCAAGGTAGAGCCTCCATGCCATTAGTCGGGACTCAGCAGAAGAAGAAAGAAGTCACCACTTGGCTGCACTCACACAGAACTTAGCCTCAGCAGCAAGTAGCTGGGGCAGGATGAAAAATGCTTCCCCCTGGGAAGGTAGCCCTTCAACAGGGAGCTGGGGGAGATGGAGTCCTGTATTCTTGACAGCATAAATCTAAAGTCCAGTTTCTGTTTCACTGAGCTGGGAGTGGGGAGTGAGTGAGTCTTGCTTTTGATACTATGGATTCTCATTGTTCCTACCAAATTTTAGTAGATTTTCTTGAATATATGTTTCTGCATTTGCTATATGCCATTTGGAGCATTTCCAGAGACTTTGAATGTTTTCTTTTTTCAATAATTTTCGCCAGTTTCTATGGGGAGTATGTCTACACAGCTCCTCATGCTGTCATTCCAGAAGTGGATCTCAAAAATAGGTAATATTTATACCAATGTTAATAGCCTAAAAATAAGACCAACAATCATAGGAGAGGCAATGGGCAAGAAGAAGCGGTAAATGGGGCTTAAAGAAAGGAAAGAGGAAGAACAATAAGAAATGCATACAATGGGAGAAGAAATGACAGCAAGAAGAGACAAAAACAGATGGAAAAAAATAAACAGTGCAAAATAGCCATATTTGACCCAAATTGGTCAGAATGAGCTTGAATGTGGAATAACTGATGTAAAGTTGATATCCCTCACACTGACCTTTCATCACGTACTGACTTACGTTCCAACATCGTCCAACTGTTTCAGGTGTTCACATATCAAGTTTCCTACAGGTGATCTTGAATTCGTGCAAAAATTATGCTTTTCCCCCTTCTGTCTCAAAATATATAAATCCTCCCTATCTTTGAAGGATCAGCTCAAATGCCATCTCCTCCAAAAAGCATCTCCTCGTTTACCCACAGCTGCCTTGATGTCTGTTCTCTCCATTCTCTGATTTTTTTTGAATAATTTATCTGTATCTCTTCTGTGAAATTATCATTTTTACCTCTCCTCCAGAGTTCCTTGCCTCCTGCTTATTCCCAAATCTAATGCTCTGAGATATCCTCAGAGATTCTTCCAGTGTGTTTTTCTTTTCTTACGTTAACCAGGGCAAACTTACAATCAATAACCCTAATCAATACAGATATATGCAATTTTTTTTCAATTTTTTTAACATCTTTAGTGGAGTATAATTGCTTTACAATGGTGTGTTGGTTTCTGCTGTATAACAAAGTGAATCAGATATACATATACATACATCCCCATAGATATGTGCATTTATAAAAATGATGGAGTGAGATTGGCACAACGATATACTCATAGTCTTCAGTCCATCAACTGAATGAATAACACTGAATGAACAAATTGAACAAATGAATGTCAGAAATAATGAAGTGTGCATATTATCAGATTGGGAAACTGATAAAGAAAAGCAACTCAGTAACCTTATGGAGAATGGAGTAAATACAGACAGGGAAACTAGGATTCTATTCCTTATGGCTCTGTTACTAAATCTTGCTATGTGATCTTGAGCAAAGTATCTAAACCTCTACTTCAGTTACTTCATCTGTAAAGATAGGAGGTATCCTAAGTTTTTTTGTTTTGTTTTGTTTTTTCTGCTCAGAGTCTCTTAAAAGAGACTATGCTATGAAAAGTGGTCTACGATAAAACAAGTGTAAGAAATTCTCAGGTAATTATAAATGTAAGTGCAAGACCATTTTTTTAGTTAAGTGAAAATATATAAAGAGAAGGTGACTATAACTATGCGATGCTACACACTCCACTTCAGCTTCCAAAAAGACATTTCCTTTCTCCTCTCTCAATTACATGACCAACTCAAAGAGCCTATAAGTTAGAAATGTTTATTTTTAACAAAGAGAGAACACTGGACATAACATCACAGTTTAGAAAATCTTCTCTCTCCAGAATTTTCATCCTAGGTAATTGGATTAGCCTCATGTCACAAACACTACTAGCTCCCAAGTCTATGGAGAAATCTGGTTTAAAATTTCCACTCAGGGGGGCTTCCCTAGTGGCACAATGGTTAAGAATCCTCCTGCCAGTGCAGGGGACACGGGTTCGAGCCCTGGCCCGGGAAGATCCCACATGCCGCAGAGCAGCTAAGCCTGTGCGCCACAACTACTGAGCTTGTGCTCTAGAGCCCACGAGCCACAACTACTGAAGCCCGTGGGCCTAGAGCCCGTGCTCTGCAACAAGAGAAGCGACGACAATGAGAAGCCTACACACTGCAACGAAGAGTAGCCCCCACTTGCCGCAACTAGACAAAGCCCGCGCACAGCAACGAAGACCCAACACAGCCAAAAAAAAAAATAAATTAAAATTTAAAAATAAATTAATTAAAAATATAAATAAATAAATAAAAATTTCCACTCAGAGCTGTGAGGGACCTTAACATCTCAATTAAATAGTCGACATAAGAACAAGATGAGAAGAAAATGAGGAGGTGAACTGGATAATTCTGGGAGGAAGGGAATTCGTTTCCTTCACTACAGAAAACATAATCTTCATTTAAACAGAGGTTGTTGGATATTATCTGCTCCAAATAAAAACATATAAAACTACAATAACAAATAATTCAATGAAAGGTGTTCAATTTCTCCATGAAGGATTGAAATTTCAATATCTAACTATACAAGGGAAACCAAGGCACACTGGACTTCTCCTAGATCATAGAATGAATTACTCCTGGGTTTATGCTAAGGAATCCTCCAAATTAGGCCGGACTTTTAAACAACAATTTGCTAGCAACTATCTTTGCCAAATGCCAATAATATATCAGAACCCCACTGACATCAAGAAGGGAATATACCTCCTAAGGGGGTGCCAGGGATATGCATCATCACATCAAAATCTGACCTTCAATAAATATTTTCATCCAGAGCCTCTTCTCTGCTCAGAAGTCATGTGGAATTACCTACTGAAGAAAGAACATACTTCTTAGCAGAAGCGAAGGAAATTGTAATCTTGCTCTGAAAATAGTTCCTTCCCAAACAGTTAAGAATCATTCCTTAGCCCTTGGATAAGAAGTTATGATCAAATTTGGGAAAAATAAATGATGAACTTTGGAGAACAATTCATACAACAGATTTATTCCACTTGAATGAAGGCACAGTGATAGAGTGGAGATGGAATGTATTTTGGACACAGGCATATTTGAGTTTGAATCTCTGCTTCCCAGTTGTCCCATTGTGGAACTTTGGGTCACCACTCTATCTCCATGTATAAAATGGGGATAAAAGTACTTTTTTTACAATGTTGTCAAAAGGGTGACATGAAAAAATAATATGCAAAACATCTAGGACAACACCTGGCACACGGTAGGTGCGCTAGACGTGTAAAATACCATTGTTTTCATTTTTCTTTTTTTCAAACTACAAATTAGAGTATTAGAGTTTTCCATGCCCCTAATTTTCTTCTCTGGGTATTAGTAGTGGGGATACAGCATATAATGATGTTGACCCATAACTGAGACTCTAGTCTACCCCTCTGCACTCTGTTTAGCCTTCCTCTTTGCTTGGTTGTATACTTGGCCATTGGTATTAGGGTTAGAGGAAAGGTTACTGGACCCAGTGTCAGAAGACTTGAATAATTCCCTAACTCATTTGCAATGTGAACTTGAACACATCACTAGGCCTTTCAGAGACTTAAATACCCCGTCTGTAAATAGGGACTCATAATCCAAGCTCTGCACTCTGCTATCTGTTTTTTTAAAGTTTTCACTAACCTGAGTCTACCCCCCAAATTACCCACCTACCCTACATGAAATTCCCAACACTTTCCTTAAGTCCATATGGCATTTTATAATTTAGAAAATGATTTCCAATTCATCGACTCATAACAAGCCCTATTAACTAATCTGCCCAGTACTCTGATGTGAGGAATAATCAAACTTCTACCTGAACTTTTCAACTGAACCAATTAAATGAGATAACAAATCCAGAAGTGGGCTTAGAATAGTTCCAGACGTATAGTAAAGTTAATAAATGCAAGCTGGGCTTCTCTGGTGATGCAGTGGTTGAGAATCCACCTGCCAATGCAGGGGACACAGGTTCGAGCCCTGGTCCGGGAAGATCCCACATGCCGCAGAGCAACTAAGCCCGTACCCCACAGCTACTGAAGACCACACGCCTAGAGCTCGTGCTCCGCAACAGGAGAATCCACCACAATGAGAAGCCCGTGTACTGCAACGAAGAGTAGCCCCCTCTCGCCACAACTAGAGAAAGCCCACGGGCAGCAACAAAGACCAAACACAGCCAAAGATAAATAAATTAAATAAATAAATTAAAAAATAAATGCAAGCTACAGCTGTTATATCTCAAAGTAAATTCTGATTATTGATAAATGGGACCATGTCTTATATCTCCTAAAGTGCATCTCTGCAAATCTCAAAGTAGATAGGACAGTGCTGGGTATAGAGGGGATGCATCCAACAAATCAATAGTGACTAAATGGATAAAGTGGTTGTAAAAGTAAAGTAGTGAGGAAAAGAGAAATATCTTCCTAGAACACAAGTACGTTAAATAATTGTGTGTGGGGATGTGTGTGTGTGCATGGGTATGTATTTTAACAGCACTTCCTCCAGTAAATGTCTAGCTAACAAAAAGATAGCATATCTTCAGAGAAGTCTATGCCTCTTTATTCCAAAGCACTCAATACTAAAATTGACCACAGACTTCAAGTGGAGAACAAAGACCTTTCTAGGCTCCTACGACTCCAGGAAGGAGTGAACATACAAGTTCACACACCGGAGCTGCTTAGCCCTTTTCATTCTACACATTCAATTCAGATGTCATCTCCATTAAGCTTTCTCTGAACAACCCATCTAGAAGTATTGAACCCCTCTTCTGAGTCTGAGAAAAAAGACATTATCTGTGCTTCACCTACTTTTCACACTTGAGCCTTCTCTGATATTACTTACATACATCTTGTCTTGAGGCGGCATGATGCAGGGGCAAGAGCATGGATTTCAGAATTAGGCACATCATCTTTTAAATTCCAATTCTGTTACTTACCATCTGCATGTCCTTGGGCAAATTCCATAAGTTAATGGAACCTACACATAAGAGCTATCATTGGGAAAGTGAAATAAAATAATAGATGTAGGCATTCAGCAAATGTTAGTTTCTTTCTTTTCATCCCCTTCTTTTTCTGCTAACCATAAGACTGTAGGTTCCTGTGAAATGCCCTCTTCAAAGAAGACTGAACATTTTAAAAATGTGTTATTTTATTCTAGGCACACTTTGAGCATCCTTCGCAGAGTTAAATACTCTTAAGACACAGCAACTCTCTTTCTACTCCCACCCATCCAAAAGGAAATGTATGGACCTTTCTGTTATATAGTTACACTTAGAGGAGTGGACAGGAACTGATTACATATTTTGGTGTCATTCTTTTCTGATTCCCTCAAGCATCAATTAATGCAAATAAGTAAGTACATACACACATAAATAAATACCCCAGGTACATACAGTGCTTATTTCTGAAGAAGTAACATCAATTAGTTTATAGAGGACTTCAAAGAATTGTTGTAGAAGATATAAGATTAAATGAAAGAGAATCATAGATTACACCTGACTTTCAGCCTTCACATTCAACAAGAAGTATATGGTTTCATAGATGACCAGAGGTTAGGAATACTTAATTGAAATATAGTTTTCCTTTATGAAATGGTAATTGGTGTCTAAAAGCAACACATACACACATGCACACACACACACACACACCACAGTCAGGGACCTGAATCAGTCTGCACTCCTGGGGAAAAACAAGTAATTAAATTGACGGGTAATGAACATTCAAAGATAATTACCGGTAGTACTCAGACACACATCAGATGATTAATAGCAATAGATTCCATGGAGGTGATTAATAAAGAGGCAGACAGAGTAGCACTAATATATAAATGATTAATAATGAAACTCTTCAGTCCTTGAAGGAAGGAGGAGAGAGGACTAAGGAGTCTCTCTTTCCCCACAGCTGCCACTAAGAGGGTTTTGGGGCACTGAGAAAACCAACGAGAAGCTGAAGGTAGAAACCTACAAACAGAGATTATTCACAGTAGTCTTGAGTAAGTCATTGAATTGCTCTTTTTCAAAGGCCTCATCTGAAAATGGGACAAGATGATTTCTCAAGCCTTTTATTGAAAGGTTGATTGTCACTGATTTCTTTAGGTGTCTGTTTTTAGATTAGGAACACAGTGAAAGAGAGTGAAAGAAGATTGGGTCAAAAAGGTTTAAAGGTTAAGAGAGACAAATATAAATATTGAATATTTCCCAAAAACTGAAAGTAAGGACCTCTGAGATTCAGGGAATTCCCTGGGGTCCAGGTTCAGTCCCTGGTTGGGGAACTAAAATCCCAAAAGCCGTGCGGCATGGCCCAATAAAAACAATCTCTGAGATTCAAACCTCAAAGTACTGATTCATGCACCAGAAAGCATGTGTTGAACAATGGTCTATTAAACACATTTATCTAAATTCAGCAGTTGAGCATGGCTCCATCATCCTACAACGATGCCTTTCAAAGCCTGCTTCACTGAGAAATTTCAGCAAAATCTTTTCTTTTAGAACAATAATCATTCTTGAATGGAATGGAGACCAGTAAGAAATCTGTCTGTTGCTCAGCATGTTATAGGAGGTATTCCCAAAAGTTTTCCTCCCCCCAGGTTTCCTTGATTCCTTTGTTAAGTCTTTGTAAATTTATTTATTTATTTATTTATTTGTTTATTTATTTATTTATTTTTGGCTGCACTGGGTCTTCATTGCTGCACGTGGGCTTTCTCTGGTTGCGGCGAGCGCGGGCTACTCTTTGTTGCGGTGCGCGGGCTTCTCATTGAGGTGGTTTCTCTTGTTGTGGAGCATGGGCTCTAGGTGCGTGGGCTTCAGTAGCTGTGGCACGCAGGCTCAGTAGTTGCTGCGCAAAGGCTCTAGAGTGCAGGCTCAGTAGTTGTGGCACACGGGCTTAGCTGCTTCGCGACATGTGGGATCTTCCTGGACCAGGGCTCGGACCCATGTCCCCTGCATTGGCAGGTGGATTCTTAACCACCATACCACCAGGGAAGTCCCTTGTAAGTCTTTGAATCTGATGCATAAAATAACAAAACATGGAGGAGAAACATTTCTCTATGAGGAATGGCTCAAAAGAAGTGGATCTAAATAATGGCGTGGAAGGGACATCCTTGACAAAGCCACTGACCTAGTCCTTCCATTTTGCTGACAAGGAAAATGAAAACATTACAGTGATTTTCCCAAAGATAAGCAGTTGGAGGGAAAGCTATATTAAATCCAGTTCAATACTGGACACTGGACTTAGAATAAAAACGTCTGGGTCATTTGTCCCCATTCTGTTACTAACTGTGTACTTGAGAAACTGACATTAACTCTCTCTGACTGTCTCAGGGTGGTCTTCAAGGGCTGTCAGAACAGACATTCCAGTATTCTGGTCTCTTTTCCGATTAGATACATTTGTGAAGAATAAATCATATTAGCTTTAATCCCAAACCTATGAGGATAGGGAGTAGGAAGGATTTTTTTTTTCTTTCCAAACAAATTTTCCTGTAGTATTCCAGATGGAAAGAGAGCATCATGAGGAACAGAGCCCTACTCTTCCAGGATTTTTTTTCCCCTGATGCTTTTAGGTCCTTGACTTTAATTCTTGTTTTTGTTTGTTTATCTGTTTGTGGGTTTTTTTGCGGTACACGGGCCTCTCACTGCTGTGGCCTCTCCCGTTGCGGAGCACAGGCTCCGGATTCGCAGGCTCAGCGGCCATGGCTCACGGGCCCAGCCGCTCTGCGGCATGTGGGATCTTCCCGGACTGGGGCATGAACCCGTGTCCCCTGCATCGGCAGGCGGACTCACAACCACTGCGCCACCAGGGAAGCCCTTGTTTGTTTTTTAAGTGTTCTGTTTTCTTGCTATGTGGGGATGTCTCAGGAAAAAAGACATTTGGCTAAATATTTTGAGACACGGGCTATTTATTTTCATTATTTACAGGATTTGCAGCATTTTTAAGGTTTTACCCTGCTTGAATAAGTTAATAAAAAGATTACCTGTTTCGGGCTTCCCTGGTGGCGCAGTGGTTGAGAATCTGCCTGCCAATGCAGGGGACACGTGTTCGAGCCCTGGTCTGGGAGGATTCCACATGCCGCGGAGCAACTAGGCCCGTGAGCCACAACTACTGAGCCTGCACGTCTGGAGCTTGTGCTCCGCAACAAGAGAGGCCACGATGGTGAGAGGCCCGCGCACTGCGATGAAGAGTGGCCCCCGCTTGCCGCAACTAGAGAAAGCCCTCGCACAGAAGCGAAGACCCAACACCGCCAAAAATAAATAAATAAATAATAAATAAGCTTTCATTTAAAAAAAAAGAAAAAAGAAAAAAAAGATTACCTGTTTATGTAGCTGCCCACAGAATGCTGTTCCCAGATTGGGTCATTTTGGCCATATCTTTTGCCAGAATTGTAAGCTAGATTTCTCCTCCAACTTTTGTCCCTTTAAGTAAAAGCTGTTCTATATTTGACAGTTAAAATGATGCTGGTGGAAGACAGACAAATCTTTCTTGCACACTTCTCATTAAATCCCTCAGACCTCTTTGCAACTCACCCTTAACACTTTATACAAAATTATATTACTAAGAATGTCCAGCATTGCCAAAAGTTATTACTTTCTGCTCTCTTGGTCATGAGACCTGAAACCTAGAAAAGGTCTTCATTAGGATGTAAGCATTTTGGAATACCTTGCCGAACCTGTTGTTGAGTTAAAGTAGGAGAAAGGAAATATACAAAGAAAAGAAATACCCCACAATTTTGACAGCAGCATCATCATCTTTATCATCATCATCACCAGCATCCTCATAGCACACTCTCATAGCATCATTCTCTTTCAGGCACTGTTTTGAGTACTTTACACATACATTAACATCATGAAGTAGAAATGAACATGTATTTACAGCTTGAGTTATAAAAACTCAACTTGTATATGTCCTATTCAAAATTTCCTCTTTTGCCACTTGAATACAGATCTACCCTGCAAAAAGCAGTCTTGGAATAAGAGTACCACCCAGTGGTGATTTTTTTGTCCATTAAGTTTAATATTTCTTTCCTAATAAGATTGTTTTTACCCTCTCTAGTCGGGATAGTCATATGGCCTTTCACTAAGTAGCAGTTAGTTATTTCAACCTCAGGTGGCCTCTTTGTGGTAGTCTATAGTGTTGGATCATTATTTTCCTTCTTTCCCAACCTCTGTCATTATTCACTGAGAACAAATTGTACTTCTCCACTCTAATGACTTGGGGGTTGGCCATGTGATTGTCTTGACCAATGAAATGTAGGTGAGTGTAAAGTGCACCATAGCAACTGCTGTTTGGCTTGGTCTCTTGCACTCCTGCCCTGCACCTTAAGAGGATCATACCCTTGTAGGCACTGTTCTTTAAACCTGAGTTGTGGAATGAAAGATGGATGGAGCCAATCTGAACAAACTCATAGCATGAGCTAGAGCCTCCCAGTGAACTTGCAGACATGTGAGAGTGAAATCAACGTTTATTGTAAACCATTGAGATTTGGGGCATAGTTTGTTACCCAGCATTGTTGTATCAGTGGCCACCGAATACATTTTCATATGTCCATTAGTGTGCAGATTAACTCCATCACTCCCTCCTGCTTCCTCTCCCAAATCTTGTTCAGTTACATTCAGTAAATCTACGTTCTCCCTTCAATTATTTCTCTAGATTCTATTTATGAGCCTTTGAAGTCTCTAACAATGGTCAGTAAACATAAATAAGTTTTCCTGATAAACCTTTGTCAAAAAAAGAATTAAAGTATACTTAATTAGAAATTCAAGAGGTAGCTTTAGGGACTTCCCTAGTGGTCCAGCGGTTAAGACTCCGCACTCCCAATGCAGGGGGCCCAGGTTCGATCCCTGCTCAGGGGACTAGATCTTGCATGCCACAACTAAAGATCCTGTGTGCCACAACAAAGATCCCATATGCTGCAAAAAAAAAAGAAAGAAAGAAAGAAAGAAAAAGAAATTTAAGAGATTGCTTTAAATGACTTTATATACAATGTTATTGCTCTCATATTTTCTTTCAATGCTATTATTTTAACACTCAATCCAGATTACCTGGGTTTGAATCCTGTCTTCAACCCTTACTAGCTACAAGGTCTTAGACAAGTTTCTTAACCTCTTAGAGTCTTAGATTTCTCACATATAAGTGGGAAAAACAGTGGTATCTATTGTGCAAGGGTCTTGACAAGATAAAGTTAGTCCATGGATGTAAAATGGTAAAACAGTCTTGGGAATTGGCAAGATCTCAGAAAGTTTGGCAGTTAATTTCATCATCATCATCACCATCCATCACCTTTCAGAGTTAACGTATGGTGTTTGGCTTCCTTCTGGTTTAATTAGTTGTTTGTGAGTATGCTTGACAGGAACAGATACCTCTGGGTGGGGGGATGGATTGGGAGATTGGGATAGACATATATACACTACTATGTATAAAATAGATAACTACTGAGAACCTACTGTATAGCACAAGGAACTCTACTTAATGCTCTGTGGTGAGCTAAATAGGAAGGAAATCTAAAAAAGAGGGGATATATGTATACATATAACTGATTCACTTTGCTGTACAGCAGAAATGAACACAACATTGTAAAGCAACTTGACTCCAATAAAATTAATAAAAAGAAAAGAAATGAACAGATACCTCTAATCCCTCCTAATGGGAAGATATTAACTACTACCTATAATTCTAGACAGCACATTACTATATTTGAGTGCTCTAATGGTCTTGAAATAATATAGTCCTCAAAAGATCTCTCTACGGGAAAAAAAAAAGGGCAAGCAGTAATGCTTAAATTTTAACGATTAAAAGCATAAGACTGAAAGAGGTTAAAGGATTTATACTGAAATCTCATGAGTAGTTGCCTCAGAGCCTGGGTAGAAAGAACTGGTTTATAAGTAGACTGTTGGGAAAAATATTTGTTAAAAAGTGAAAATAAAAGTCCCTAACAGGCTTCTAGTGCCTGTGTTTATCTAGGAAAGCCTAGATCCTTTTCCTTCTCTTCTCTCTGCAATATGGGCCCACCTCTCACTGTTAATATGTTGAGTGGCTCTGAACAAAGTGACTAGGGAGTGAAATCAGGCCTTGGATATTTGGTCTCCAGGGATTCAACTGTCCCTACTGTACTGATCACTCCTGATCTTGAAACCCTCTGCTAGATGATTGTCCTAGATCCTGTAATACTGCAGCCTTGCATCTTAAATTTTGTAACCTGTCCCCTCTGATTTAGCCTGTTTAGAACCTATCTGTGTGCATCTTGCTGTTTCTCTCTCCATTACTCATATCATACTCCTTACCAGCTCCTCTTCAGCAGGACAGCATTCTCCTGAACACCTTGTTTGAATCTTGCAGCTTCCAAAAGGTATCCCTGATTTGCCCCAACTCATGCTGACCCATCCTCTTAATTTGTGAGCCCTCAGTAATTCTATATAGTAAATGCCAAAGATAGATATGAGAGCATAGCTATTACAGTTAAGAGGGAAAAAAAAATTATATGCATCTGTGCAGCCATATGTGTGGTTATAAATTTTCAAAAGAATTAAAAATATAATAAAGTACTTTGAGGAAAATTAATCTTTTTTTTTTTTTTTTTTTTTTTTTGCGTTACGCGGGCCTCTCACTGCCGCGGCCTCTCCCGCTGCGGAGCACAGGCTCCGGACGCGCAGGCTCAGTGGCCATGGCTCACGGGACTAGCCGCTCCGCCGCCTGCGGGATCTTCCCGGACTGGGGCACGAACCCGTGTCCCCTGCATCAGCAGGCGGACCCCCAACCACTGCACCACCAGGGAAGCCCAAGGAAAATTAATCTTTGATGAGTCATATTTCAGTATTTTTTCACTTCTAAGATGAGTAAGAGGAGAAAAGTAACAGTAGTATCAATATCTTATATTTGATATTCTTCATGCTTTCTTAAATATCCCTAAAGCAACCACATGAGTAAAGCTGAATAGACATTAATATTTTAAAATAAAAGTATTCTTCCTATTATAGAATGGAAATATATGGCCATCCTAGAAAATTTGGAAAATATTGAAGAAAAATAAAAATAAAGAATAAAAAAATCTCTTTGATACACCCTACTCTGAAATGTGTGGTACAATATTTGACATAATTTCACTAGCGTCCGTTTTATTTTACATACTGCATTTTAAACTTATTTTCTCTGACAGTATAAGACTTGAAATATGCAACAATGCATGGACAGATATGGTCTTCATTTCACATATAAAGGAATTTCCACTTCCAAAGATAAGTGACTCATTCAAGTTTGCACGTGGGAATAAGCCAGAAAGACCTGTCTCTTCAATGCCCTGTAAATACTGTGCTTGTGTCCCTGTTTTTGTATTCTGCCTACAGCCTCCCTCCTCCTTGCCTGGAGAATTTACTCTTCCTTCTCTGCCTAGGAAATTCTATTCATCCTTAAAATCCACATCAATGTAATATATAGCATTTATATTTGGAGTCAGACCTGTATGACCTTGGACAATTTGCCTATGAACTCTGAACCTTAGATCCCTTGCTTATGAAATTGACCTAAGAAGCGGTCATGAGAACTAAATGAGACAGTACATGTCCATGACTAGGAATGGGTGGAGCAAGGATTTAAACATGGTTTGCGTGATTCTATCGTATCATGCAGCCTCACAAAGATTAGAAGTTCCATAAAAGTGCCTCTGTCCCAACTTCTCCGTGACTCTCTGCACGAAAACTATGTCTGTCATGAAGAAATGCTGTTTCTAGAAATGCCAGGTACCAGCTCTGTGACCTCAAGCCAATTCTTACCCCCTTAGCCTCCTCAGATCTCATTTGCAGAATAGGGTCACCCATAGTGCCTACTTCCTGGAATTGTTATAGATGCATGCATGTATGTGATGCATGCATCTGGCACATACGAGAGCTCAATAGATGATAGATTCTGTTATTTTACCCTAACAACAGTAATAAAGCAATAATGGGTGATTACATCTAGGTCCTTTTGTGTGTTCCATGACATTCTTCGGCCTCCGCAATTTTCAATGCCAGGCTGGAAAATACCCTGTGAGGGATGTCAGCAACATTCCCTCGAAGGAGAACAAAAGAATTTCTAATGCAGGCACCTTCCTAAGAAAGAAAAAAAGGAGGAAAACAGGAAAGGTATGGGGGGGGGGGTCAGGTTATCACAAGAGCTCTCCCCCAGAGCTGGCTGCTCACCATCTGGCTTCTTGCCCCGTTGAATCCTACACTTACACATCTGCTCTTAGATGTGTCTTTGCAGGAAAAAGATAAAGGATAACACAAGGGACGGGACAGATGGGATAAGGAATGAGGCTACAAGTAGGGAGGAGTAGAATAAACTGCAAGAAGATTAGGGAAAAGACAGTAAAAGGAAAAATGGAAAGGGAGAGAAGAAAGAAAAGAAAGAGGAAGTGAAAAACAGAGGACATGAAAAAGTGAGGAAGAGAGAAAAATATGAGTAAGGACATAAATCACAGGGAAGAGAACTGTGAAGAGGGAAAAGAAGGACAGATGGAAATGATGAAAATAAATGTGGGAAAAGGGGAAAAGAAAATGAAAGTGATTAAAAGGAAACAAGGAAAAATCAGAAAGAATAAAAGGTGAATTAATGAATGAAGAAAAATGAAAGTGATTGAAAATTAAGTGGCAGTTGAAGTGAAATAAAAGGAGAAAGGTAAGAAAGAGGAAGAGAATGGAGAAGATCAGAAGGAAAATATTAGATAATGAAGTTGAAAAAGTGATGAAGCAGGTGCTGGAAATTAAGAAAACTACTACTGATACTGCCTTAGTCAACTGCCATAAGAAAATACAATAGACTGTATGGCTTAAATAAAACACATTGATTTCTCACAGTTATGCAGACTGGAAGTCCAAGATCAAGGTGTCAGTATACTTGGTTTCTCGTGAGGACTCTCTTCTTGGGTTGCAGACAGGTGTTATCTTGCTGTGTTCTCACATGGTGGAGAGAGACAGAGACAGAAACAGAGACACACAGAGAGAGAGTTCTCTAGTATCTCTTCTTACAAAGTCACTAATCTCAGCATGAGAACCCCACCCTAATGACCTCACCTAAACCTAATTAACTACCAAAGGCCTCATCTCCAAACACTGTCACATTGGGGTTTAGGAATCCATACATGAATTTGGAGGGGAGGGCACAAATTCAGTCCATAACAACTACTATAAATAATAATAAGCATATTAACAATGGAAAATGGGAAGAATGGAGTTACGTAGTTTATGTACTTTGTGTTCCAAATGAATGATTCTGGGGTAGTCACCCTAATAATGCCATAAGATATACATGGTAACTTTACAAATTATTAAAGAAAGATGTCCATATTTTCTTTTCTGGCTCTTACAGCAAATCAGAAATTATTTTACCCTGAATGCCTTTCTGTTAATGTCACAGTGACACAGCCCTCTGTTTTACTTTGTGATTTTAAATATAAAATCTTGGTTGATTTTATTTTGCAGGGTAATGAAATTTTAAAACATTTCAGGATATTGCACAAATACCTCAACTTCCAGGGTCAGAATAGGTACTTCTAGGCAAAAATGCAAAGGGAAGAGGAGAAGATGGGCCTCTGTTCAAGAATGTGAGATAATGTTTGGACTTGAATCATTTAACAAACACACAAAAAATATTTTGTAAGAGAAGGACTCTGGAAGAGATAAGAAGTACTTCCGGATAAATGAAGAGTAGTCCACAAGAAGGATGAAATCTCAAATCATGGACTGAATGAGTTTATAACCCCACCTTTCATACTGGATCAAAACAGTGCTATATAAACAAGCCATCTCTTTCCACAGCCTTGAGTGATAATTGCTAAATTTCTTTGAAAAATGTAGCAAGTTAAGATCTGCCAATTTTTTATTTAATTTAAGAAAAATAAGAAATATTAATTTCATAAAATTTGCTTATATTAATTTGATTTCAATTAATAACACTGCAAACACTTTGTTGATTTTCATGTAAAGGAAATTTCTGAAAACATCAGCAGATGATGGAGTTGAATATGCCCCGAATAAGCCATATTATATGTTATTACCCAGTACTGGGTCTAGAATATACTTCTGGTAGGGAAAACATATAAGATATTAAAAGAGGGTTCAAAAAAAAAAAAAAGAAGAGATAATAAAAACTGAGCAAACTTGCTTCTGGGAATTAATCCTATGGTGACTCACAGAGTGGAAAGCACCTGGAAAAACCCAAGATCTTTAAGGATAGGGTTAATGCAGGAGTAATTTACTCAGTTCCCTATCCTTGCTGGAAATTCCTGGACAGTCAGAACACCATTCCTTACCTAAACTTTTGAAACCATATACCAATAAAAACAGTATTATCGGTTAATATTTATTCAGTACTTTCTACATATCAAGGACTGTTCTGAGTCTTTTATAAGTGTTAATGCATTTTTTTTCTTACAATAACCAAATGAGGTTATATCATCCCCATTTACAGATGAAAAACCTGGGGCACAGAGAGGTTAAGTCACTTGCCCAAGTTTGCACAGCAAGTAAGTGGCAGAGCCAGGATTTTAGCCAAGGAGTTCGGTTGCACAAGCAACACTCTTAGTATAATCTGCTACCTCTTTAGACACAAAGGAACCAGTCGAGGCCCATTTGTATACTTTTGCTGTTTCAGACAAATGCAATGTGCTTGTCATGAATACTTTGGAGACACAAACTCCTAGCCCAGAGACACTGCCTCTCACTTGACCATGATCCAATGAATAACCCCATATGTATACAGTTAGATCAATGCAAAGCAAATTATAGTAAATGCTATGATGGCTGTACCTATAAAGAGCACAAATAAAACAATAAAGGAAAATATGTTCTAATTGGACAATCTAGAAATACCTTATGAAAGTGGGGCAGGCAGTCCAGGCTCAGAAGTATAGAAGTTCATGTGATAGTTAATTTTATATGTCAACTTGGATAGGCCATAGTACCCAGATATTTGGACAAATGCCAGTCTGCACATTACTGTAAAGATATTTTTGATAAAATTAATACATTAATATATAAATCAGTAGACTTTGAGTAAAGTAGGTTCCTCTCCATAATGTGGGTGGGCCTCACTCTATCAGTTGAAGGCCTAAAGGAAAACAATTGAGGCCCCCCTCAAGGTAGAGGGAATTCTGCTTCCAGACTGCCTTCACACTTGAGCTGCAACCTTAAGTCTTCCCTGAGTCTCCAGCCTGCTGTCCTGCCCTGCAAATTTCAGACTTGCCCAATGAGCAAATTTCAGCTCCCATAATAAGTCAATTCCTTAAAATAAATCTCATTCTCTCTCTCTCTCTCTCTCTCTCTCTCTCTGTGTATATATATATATATATATATATATATACACATATGTATACATGTATACGTTTACACATACACACATACATACTTCCTATTATATCTGTTTTTCTGGAGAGCCCTAATATAGCTCATATTGTGTTTTCCAACAGTAAGTGTTCTCATATGGGTGAAATGTAGTGCTTGTGTGATGATTTTGTAATATACAAGGAAGGAGTGATAGGTCAAGTCCAGATCATAGAGGATCTTAAATGCCCTTTGGAGGAATGGAGAGTCACCAAAGAATGCTGAGCGGGGGAGTGACACAAGGATTTTTAGAAAATCTGATCTAACACCAGGGTGTAGGATGGATTTGAGGAGGCAGAGTAGGAGGCAGGGACCCAGTTCGTTGAATGGTTTCAATAACCACCCATGTGAGCAAGTCAGAGGATCCACAGGCTGCAACAACTAATTGGTTGGAGGTAGTGATGGAGAGAAATGAAGAAAGGATGGAAGTTTCAAAAGGTTGTTTTTTGCTGAGTCATTCTGGGAGATTGTTCCCTCAAGATACTTTGCAAAAAATACACTCTATTCATAAGCGTGGCAAGTCTTAAACCATCTCACCAGGACATTATTTTCCTTCTTTTCTACCTGAATATGAGAACTGGTCGATTCTCAGATGTAGGAAACCTCCTATGCCCCCATTACTCACTAAGTGTGGAGAATAGACTTGTAGCCCACGTCCTACAAGAATCCTGCCCTGACTAGTGCAGAAGCATATTCTTTCTAAACCCTGAGGGTGGAAGGGAAACAAATGATGACATCTTCAAGATATTATATCAAGAACCTTCGAGAGAACAAACTATCCCTTAGTTGGAACCTTAGACCTTAAGAGTTGAGAAAGGACTTTGTTGCTGCTTAACCTCTGGAGGTTATGACATCCTTGAAAATCTGAAGAAAGCTGTGGACTATCTCCCTGGAAAAATGCACATTTACGAATGTATGCTATTATTATACATGATTTCAGGGATTCACAGAGCATGCCTCCTCCTTCCATATACACTTTAGGGGTACATGTTAAGGTCCCAGTTTCTAGCCCAGTGCTTGCCAAGAAAATACTCTGGAAACTGACTGAATAAAGTAATCTGAAAGTAGGACTCTGACTGAGAATTTCCTCACCCATATCCAATGAACTGGTCTGGGAGTTGTTGATCCATACATATTAATGAGATAAAATGAACCAAAGATCCTGCTATGAATTAAATTATGTCTCCCCAAAACTCAAATGTTGAAGCCCTAACCCCCAAAATGACTGTATTTAGAGACAGGGACATTAAAGAGGTAATTAAGGTTAAATGAGGTCATAGGGATGAGGTCCTAAATCAGTAGGACTAGTGGCCTTATAAGAAGAAGAAGAGACACTAGGAGGGAATTCACCCAGAACAAAGCCCATGTGAGGACACAGAGAGAAGGCAACCATCTACAAGCCAAGGAGAGAGACCTCAGGAAACAAACCTGCTGACACTTCGGCCCTGGACTTCTTGCCTCCAGACTGTGAATACATTTCTGTTGTTTAAGCCACCTCAGTCTGTGGCACTATGTTATGGCAGCCCTAGCAAACTAGTATAGATCCCTGCTCCAAAGAGCAATATTAAGAAGGTGAGAGAAAAAAAGACTCAAGAGATATGATGTTCTGGAGATTTAGGAGAAAAGGATGCACTTGGGCTTGGCTGACCTGGGTTCAGACCCCGGCTCATCAGTGAGATTATCAGAAGACCACTTAGCCCCTTGGAGATGTGGCTTCCTCATTTGTGAAGCATGAATACTTTCCTGGAGAAAGTGTTCTGAGAGCTAAATGGAGGATATAAGGAACCTGATGGACCGTACTTCATGCTAGCATCGTGGACATCAAATACAGAGAATGGAAGCCAGGAATGGAGGTAGTTTTTACCATCTCTAGTCACTTCCAAAAGCACCAGAAATGCACACATCTCTGTGTGTCCCTCATTGCCGGATACAGCCCACCCTCAAAGACAGTGGCACCCCCCTGATCTTCCTTGGGAAGACCTGCAGAGGGGATGTCTCAGGAACTTGCAGGATTTACGATGAGGTACCATGATTTGTAAAAATCAAACCTGGTCGGTTTAAAAACCCTAACTATATATAATCGATAGAATTACCTAGAAACAAATATCCAGGCTCTCCCCTGACCTCTGAATCTCAGAGGCGTGGTCCAGGTGTTTATAGTTTTAATTACTCCCAGGTGATTCTAATGCACCAAGAGGATGAGGATCCACTGTTCCAGCTCCACTTTCTCCTGTAAAAAAATGCGAGAATGAGGTGGGGGAGGTTGCGGTCCAAGGGCACAGAGCCAAGTCTCAAGTCCAGGTCTCCTGATGCCCAGTTCTACTGAGTAGGACATACCAGTGTTTCTCGAAGGCCACCCTGTGCCATCGACATTAGAATCATCTGGCTTACTGTTAAAAATGGGTATTTATAGGTTCCACCCCATGTTTACTAAAACAAAATTAACAAGATCTCCAGATGATTCTCAAGCCTAAATTTTAAAACTGCTTTATGACATCATGCAACTGTCCTCCTATTTGAAAGACCCCTTGCTCTTTGTGGACAGAGTATAACGTTCTTTGCAGATATAAAAGACAACACAGAGGAGGGAGATTCTTGGACTAGGAACTCAGGGTCTGTTGCTAGCCGTGCCGCTAATCAGCCCCCTAAACCAGCTACATGATCCTGAAGACTCAAAGGAGTGGATGAGAAAGTATTTACTTAAAAAAAAAAATTAGATTAGAAACTGCTTAGCAGTCATTAAGACTTAGTGATGATTGCCATTGCTTTTTGCAGCATAAGTGACATCACTTCTGTTTCCTCAGATATGCAATGACTGTTAAACTCAGACCTCCCCAAAATGTTGACTGTCAGACGTGATATTGTATGTTAAGTGCCGAGCATAGTGTCTGCCATACAGCGGATGCTCAGCAAGATTCCAGCCTCCATTTCCAGTTTTGGAAGACAGACTCCAAAAGACTGCTGTCATGGTGCTCCCCCGATTATGGGGATCTCTGGCCTGACCACGACGGGAGTGAGGAAGCCCTCCCTCCAGGCAACAGAGTATACTGCAGCAGCAGCAACTCCAGGATTTCTACAGAGGGGCCACAATTTGATTAGTGATGGAGTAAGGAAGGATTTGTCTTGAGGTTGTGTTCATGCATCAGAACACATTATAATTTCTCAAAGGATTGTCCACATACCAGCAACATCAGCATCACCAGGGAGTCTGTAAGAAATGCAGAATCTCAGGCCTCAGTCTGGATCTATTGAATGAGAATCTGCATTGTAATGAAATAACCAACTGAGTTGTGTGCACATTAAAATTTAACAAGTCCTGGCTTAGGCTACATATAAAAGGCATGGCTTGGAAGGGCATGGATAGAGATAAAGGTGCAAGGGATTTCCACCCCACTTCACACCAAAGCCATCCTTGGACACCAACTCTGTGTTAGGAGCAATACACCAAACATCTGTGTATGTTTGGAGAAGCAGAAGACTCTACGACCACCAGATCTAAGAGGGGAAGGGAAGGATTAAGAGGGGAGAAAAGCTGGAACAATTACCCTAAAGTGTTGTTTCTAAAACTGAATACATAAATGGAATCAAGAATACTTTTTCAAAATGAAATTTTTTGGAGAAGCAAAATGCAAAACAACTATAAGCAGAGTTGTTCTGCCTGAAACAGTGGAGGATCAACCAGAACCTCATAACTGCCTGCCTCCGCCTCCACGCAGGCTGACTTGAAGTCACTTCTACGGAACCCTAGTTTGAAAACCGCTGGCCTAGATGCACTAGCTTTTATGGGTCAACTGGAGAATGATGCCTCAGGCTGGGAGAAGTGGCCTGAATTTATGGACTTGTCCTTAGCTAAACCGAGGGAGTGAATCAGTCACACATCAGTGTTCTGGGTGATTGCACCTAGATTAGGGGTGAACAAACCAATGTTTACCCCATGTGACTTCTAGGCCAGCTCCACACCAGGATCAGAGATCTGTGGGTGGCTTCAACACTCAGCTATGGAATTAAGGTATTCATCACCTCAGTGTCTATTGAGGTATTTCTCAAGACCTATTACACAGACCTAATACACGGGGAAACAGATGGACCTAGGAAGGAAATGAAACTCACAGTTGCTGGTGCAATCGTTTAATTCAAGAGAGTTGGGCTAAGAACCAAATTACCATTTCTGATCCCTCAAACACATTTTCAGAAGTCAGTGAGAGGAGCAAATTCATTGCAAGGCGTCATCGTTTTTGTAAACACAGATGGAAGTAAAAGGATTTCCAGGGTTGAAGGTCTGATTTTCCACTCAGCTTCTTATTAAATGTAAATTCATAGGCTGGAGTTGAGGTCAAATGCAAGGTCCCATGGAAGATAAAACACATGCAAATGTCTGGAAATTCAAATGTTTGGTCCCAGTGGTCTCTGTAACCTGTAATGGGCTATTCAGACTGTTAGTCTATTAAAATCACACATGCACAAGATGATAAATATATCTAATAGGGACATTGGTAATTATGGATAGATAATATTAATGCTAATTATAATTATAACCAAGTTTGATTGAACAGTAATAGCAGATCTGTTGCAATTTTTAGTAACATGTGGTTAGCTTACATTTAAGTTCCTACTGTCTGCCAAGCACTTTACATGTGTTGTGTCACCCTTACTTACTGCTGATTCCCCAGTAACTAGAACATTTCCTAGTGCATAATAGGGGCTTGACATAGATATATGAAATAAATGCATAAACAAATGAAAATCCCCTCGCTGGCCCCAAAGGGTAGGTCTTATTTTCTTTATGCAGAGAAAGCAACAGTTTTGGAGAAACAAGGTGTCTTTCTCAATATCCAACAGATATTGCTGATATCCATGTGTCAGAATCAGCATGGGGGAAGGCCTCTTCCTGACATGCTGCAGGGATATGTATACATGTATGGATTTCCATGACAACTAGGATTTTGAACACTTATTTTGTGCCAGATACTGCACTAGCAATTTTATACATTGTATTTCCTTTCATCCTCCTCCCAACTCTTTGCAAGGTAGGGACCTGTACTCCCATTTACAGAGAAGGGAAATGGACCTTTACAAGATTAAATAATTGCCCAAGTCCTCATGTAAAAGTCTGTGATAGAGGCAGATGAGGCTGACTCTAATGCCAAGGTATTCATCACTGTGCTACTTCCCATGTGCTCCCCCAGAATGCACAGAAAACTCACACACACAACAAGCCATGAATTGCAACGCCAACATGTGACTGTACACTTTGCTCTAAAATGCCAACTAAGGCATCCAAGCCTTAAGTCTATTTAAATGTTTGCAAGGAGTTAGTGAGGCGAAAGCTATCTACAAACTTCTCTGGATTAGAATGTTCCAGATTGGTTTTCTTTGATCTGGCCATGAACTAATAATTATACAGCCTTTAGTAAACAACATGTGGACTTTACAAAATGTATTATATTTCTGCAGACTTTGAGACCTTAAAGAACAAGAACCTTGCTATCGCAGCTTTGTCTTACTGATCTATAGCATGATGCCTGCCACACAGAGGTTCTTTTTTTGTCAGTTTATTTTATTGAAGTGTAGTTGATTTACAATGTTGTGCTGATTTCTGCTATACAGCAAAGTGATTCAGTTATACCTATATACACATTCTTTTTCATATTCTTTGCCATTACAGTTTATCGCAGGATACTGAATATAGTTCCCTGTGCTATTCAGTCGGACCTTGTTGTTTATCCATTCTATAGATAATAGTTTTGTATCTGCTAATCTGAAACTCCCAGTTCATACCTCCCCCCGCCGCCCTTGGCAACCACAAGTCTGTTCTCTATGTCTACAAATCTGTTTCTATTTTGTAGATAAGTTCATTTGTGTCATATTTTAGATTCCACATATAAGTGATATAATATGGTATTTATCTTTCTCTTTCTGACTTACTTCACTTAGTATGATAATCTCTAGATCCATCCATGTTGCTGCAAATGTCATGATTTCATTCTTTTTTCATGGCTGAGTAGCATTCCATTGTATATATGTACCACATCTTCTTTATCCATTCATCTTTTGATAGACATTTAGGTTGTTTCCATGTCTTGGCTATTGTGAATAGTGCTGCTGTGAACATAGGGGTGCATGTATCTTTTTGAATTATAATTTTGTCCATATATATGCCCATTTATCTGAACTGGGAGTGGGATTGCAGGATCATATGGCAATTCTGTTTTTAATTTTTTGAGAAACCACCATACTGTTTTCCATAGTGGCTGCACCAATTTACATTCCCACCAACAGTGTAAGAGGGTTCCCTTTTCTCCACACCCTCTCCTGCATTTGTTATTTGTAGACTTTTAATGATGGCCATTCTAACTTGTGTGAGGTGGTACCTCACTGTAGTTTTGATTTGCATTTCTCAATTAGTGATGTTGAGCATCTTTTCATGTTCCTGTTGGCCATCTGTATGCCACACAGAGGTTCCTAATGAAGTTTGGAATTAAAAAAATAATACAGCAATGATGAGTTGATCTGTACGTTCTTCCTTCCAGTAGCAAATTATACTGTATATGAGTCTAATAAACTTAGAATTAAAATAATTCCAGCTAAACCATCCCATCTTTTGTCCTCTCTATAATCCTACAGAAAATGTAATAAGCATCCCACACTTTCTAGCCCAGATTATAAAGTTAATATACTGGGAAGCTAGATAAGCTCAGTCTTCCTAAGCCTACATACCGAAAGCGGTAGATGTGCTGCCATTAAAACTAGATTATACCATCAATCCAACAAAAGTCTGATAAACAGGTGGCCACTTTATCTGAGATTTAATTGGTACCAGTCATTACCGAGAACATAAGTGGCTGGTTGTCTTATGCCAACCAACTGGGTGAGGCGAAAATGCTGCTTTATGGAAGTAGCAACCGAGTGATGTTCTCACCTGTACCCTCTTAAACATCAGACAAAATCTGGTGAGGCCTCTTTGGATAACATCGATTTCAGACTTCCATAGAGCCCTTGACAGCCTACCAAGCGCTTTTGCTTTTGTTATTCCACTTGATCCTTAACGAGCAGGGCAGATATGCAAGGGTGGGAAAAAAAACAGGGTCAAAGATATTATATGATTTTCTCAAGTGTAAAAACATGACAGAAACATGCTATGATACATGTCTTACGATTCCTTCAGTGGAATCCTCTGCCCCTTCCTGAACATGAGGCCCGTTCCACCTGCCTCTGAAGTTCTGAGGGGGAAGGCTGGACTAGTGGAGCCACCTACTTAGATGACAGACAGAAAGGCTTGTTAGATCCGTCTGTGCCCGTTACATCAGTGCTGTGTAAATTAAGTCAATGATTTAGGAGCATCAGTTCCCTCAGCCACGATACAGGGCTGTATTCTGTTCTTCGCAGGGTCAGTCTGAGGTCTAATTATGTTGGAGCATGACATGTACATGCACATGATATGTTAGTTCTTTGTCTTCCTCCTGAAGAATGTGCTCACTGTGCACAGTGATCTTTCCAGAGAGAGAGAGATCCTGCAATACTGTGAAAATAATGATATAGGCCAATGGTGGACAGGACCAAAATGAAGAATCCACGCTGGCTTGCCTAGGAGACTGCCTGAGCTGGGTCCTTCTACAGAGAGGAAACGGAAACAAGGTGTTTCCTTTATCGTGGATGAGGATTAATATAATTATAGACAGTCTACTTCAAGGCAACACAGAGTCACAGATGGATGGGTGGCTGTCTCACTTCAAAGAGGCCTCATTAATGGTTCACTAAATTCCATTGGTGACCCTGATCCCCTTCAGTTATGTACACCTTAACTCTCACCTACATCCAGATGCTGATGTGAAAGGAGATTCAATCTTGGAAAAAATTCTAAATAATACTAAGGAAAAGCATATATGGTATATTGAACTTTCCAAGATGTTTTCCCCAGATACATATTACTGCATGTAGTTCTCCCAGCAACGATCTGAGTGACGAAGTCCTTACTTCCTTCTTCCACTTAGAGATACAATTGGAAATCACTTGTTGGAGACCGTGAAGTTAGTAGGTGATAGAAGTAAGGCCTAGACCTGAACCTTAGACCACCTCGTCCCCGATCTTTTGTTATTTCTATAACATGCTGAGTTTGCTGTCACCCAGATTAGTGAGATGAGCCACAAGTCTAGATATGGAGCTCTCCTTTTAAAGTCCCATATTGTTGTCTGGATCATAGTTATTGAAGGAAGATCATCCTCAGATAAGGTCCAAATGAGAAGAGATGACCCAAGTTCCAATATCTAAGTCATATAGTAATGTACCCTTTCTCATAAAAATTCCATATAGCCCAATATTATGGTTCTTGTATCATCTCCAAACTCAAGGTTTCTATAGAAATGTGTCTATTCACAGCTCTTGGGATCACCAGTGTCTGCCAAAAAGAAAGAACTGTGAAAAAGACTCTGGAATCAAAGAGTCAGCATCCTAACCTATCAGCCCTTTCTACATAGCATATGGCATTCTAGCAGATCCTAATAGATATTCAGAAATGTTAACATTTTATTTCTTTATTCATATATTTTATTATAAATGCAATAAATCTTATTCTCAGATATAATCCCTAATGAATCCTGTGAACAACTTATATTAGGCTATGACTAACTGCAGTTTTCATAAGGTTTAAATAAATTTTATCAGAAGCCTGTTAAAGCAAATATATACCCAGAGGTACAAACCATTCTAGGAAACCTTTTTAGGCACTGTAGTAAGTTCGAATGACATGCGTAGAGTTACATGTTGTTGAAAGTCAAAGGTTAATTTCTAAAAGATTAATTAAATGCTTAGGCATATTAAATTCTGATAAGCAGTTATTACCTTCCTGTCACCTGTCAGGATCAACATGTATAAAATAAGAGCATGTGCTTTTGTTTTTCCCATGATAACTGGAAGTTTGTGCATTGAAGGGAAATTGAATAGAAGCCCAGCCAGGTCAACTCTGTAAATGGAAAGAGCTGGCTGACTGGGGCCTCTAGGCTTTCTCAGCTTGATCCCACACTCCTGCTGGGGGGGGGGGGCGGGGTGTCGCTGCAGTCCTGAGTCACTGTAGGATCTGAAGTGATGCATCCATTTTATAAATCCAAACAAACCAACAAGACTCTCATTCAGACCCCAGCTTTCTTGCTACATAATCCTGTGAAGTGTGGTTTCCAGGTTTTCTAACACATAGAGGATGAAAAGAAGAAAATTAGAAGCTGGGTAAGAGGTGATTTCCAGACAATAAGCAAGGGGACATAAAAATCATAAAATGCAGGCGCAAGACTTTAAGAAGCAACACAAGTGGAACTATTTGGTGAAAGGGCACAATCCCTGCCTCCCTCAATAGGAGGTCCCTTGTGAGAAGCCAGTGAGATAATAGATGGGATCATTAAGTACAGTGCAAGGTCCAGTGTAAGCACTCAATATATAGAAGTTGCTACAAGATGCTAAAAGGAGACATCATGGCAGTACTGCAGAGGGGTATGGTGTCAGAGCAGATGCTTATCAGGCCAATTTCCAACAACCACACAAAGGTAAAGTGAAATCTGTCAGCCTCTACTGAAGCCTTTAAAAGTGTGTAATCTTCTGTTTAGAAAGGTTTGCATAAAAATTATTTAAAAGGAAAGTGTGTTCTCTTAAAAGGACCAAGCTTCCGTTTTTGAAAAATGTCACTTAAGTAGAATGCCTCATCTTCTGGATCAATAAGAACAGTCCTATTCATGTTCAGCACTGTAATCTTTTTTTATACCTTTACATTTGATGAGATGTTATATGTCTCTTATCCCAAATTACCCATTTTTCCTTCCAGCCGGTCAGCCAAGTTTTGACTCAGGGCACTATATGCACGTGGCTCTTATCTGCTCTCCATAATCTCTTCACGTACTCGCCTAAAGTGCAGATTCATTCATGTTTTTATCGTCTATCTCACCCCACAAAGGGTTCAAGGTGGCTTACAGGAAAACATACAAACTGATAGTGAGAAATAAATACATAAAAATGAGAATCAGGAAATACATTTCAGTGGAAATATTTGCTTGCAGGTAGACTGCATCCAAAAGTAGAGATCAGATCAGTGCCATAGTGGGCACTTCTGGCAACAAGGTGGCCCAACTCTACCCTAAGTGGTAAGAAGCACCATAGGGTGGCACAGGGAGACAGCAGGCAGCATGTGCATGTCCTAAGGAAAGAAAAGCTGACCAAGAACAAAATTGAATGATCAGAGGGAATAATGATCTCAGTCACGGTACTATGATTGTTTCTCAAATCCATTGCTGAGCCAGCCAACTGGAAGGGCGCATGCACTATCAGTAAATAATGAAGGCTCTGATTCAGCAAATTCTTTTAAGCATATGGTGGAACAGTCTTCGCTGCTATGGCCTTTCTGAGAGAATGTAACATAAAGGAAGAAGGGGAGTTAAATAATCCCTTCAAATCACCTAAGGCTGCTGAGAATCTTTTGCTCTGTAGTAGCTCAAGTGTCAAAGGATGGTGACACCTGGCAGGTCAATGGCAACCACCCCTAGGAAATTGTAGAGCAACAGGAGAAACTGTGGTGCATGGTGGACAGAGGAACAGAAATACCCTCCCAGGAAAGCCATGTTGCCCAGAAAATAGGGGGCACTGCAGGGGTTGGTGAAGCGACCAAGTGCTAAGTTAGTGACAGTGCCAGTTGTGTAGACTGCTGAATCTTCTGGATGGAACCAAAATTCTTAGCCTTGCCCTTTCTGCTGCCCACAAAGGGGGTTCAGGCTTCTTCCACCACGTTACCTCTTGCCCTCCAAGGACTGTTCTGTAATTGCCTTATTGGTTCTCTAGGTTTTTATGATACCAAAAAATGGAGAAAGAATCACAGAGATTCCAGGAAAGCAGAAAAGAGCAAGAGGTACATGAACTGTGGCTAGAGGAGTTTTGTTTCGTTTTGTTTTGTTTTGGTTTTGAAGCACAAAGCAAGTCTGCATGGAGATGGGGTGGAGAGGGCTTTGGAGTTTGTGTGTGTGCATGCTTTTTTTAAGGGAATGGTGCCAGAAAACTGATAGGATGAATGGACGGGGCTAGAAGGGAAATAAAGAAGACAAATGTGTACTGAAAATGTGTTTGGGGGGCTGGACCATATTGCCCACTATGGTGCTCTAAGACTGGACCATAAAAATCATGGTTTTGTAAGTGCTATCCTAGCAATGGCTTTTTTGTCTTCGGTGTGAATTCTGCTGTCCAGCGCAACAGCAGTTCCTAATGGAGCGGTGGAAGTTGCAGAAAATGTGTCCGGGAGCATATGTGAGAAATTTCCAGGGACTCAGGAAAAAAAAAAAAAAAAAAGCAACAACACCCCCCCCCCAGAAAACTCTTAACGAGAGAGGGGAGGAGGAGAGGAGGTTTTGCAGGAGGGGAACG
Source organism: Lagenorhynchus albirostris (assembly GCF_949774975.1). Lineage (NCBI taxonomy): Eukaryota > Metazoa > Chordata > Mammalia > Artiodactyla > Delphinidae > Lagenorhynchus > Lagenorhynchus albirostris. Next base: position 16,779,171 of record NC_083101.1, read on the forward strand.
CTTTGCAGATCCTGCATCAGCAGGTGGAGGCAGGAGTTAGTACCACTTGAATTATTGCTGTTAATGAACTCACAGGCTGGTAAAGTGGCAAAATGTGCATTCTCTGTAAGTTACAGTAAGAGGATTCCCCCATGTACTTATAACAAGACTCTTCCCCATCACCTAAAGAAAAATAGAAATTACTTTAGTATGGCAGAAGTTGGCTATGATCTGGCTGTCACTTCAGCTTCATTTTTCATGACTCCTTCCTTGCAGTCTACATCCTAGACCCATAGTTTTCAACTGTGGGAGATCCCCCTACCCCCAGGGACATTTCACAATGTGTAGAAACACTTTTGACTGTCACAGCTGGTGGGGGAGGGGAGAACTGCTATTGGCATCTAGCGAATAGAGGTCAGGAAAATGGTAAACATCTTTCCATCCACAGGACAGCCCCCAGAAAACAGCCCCCACAACTAAGCCAAATGCCAGTAGTGCCGAGGGTGAGATACTCATGCTTGACTGGCTCCTCCTCTCTGACTCTCTGACATGACTGTTCCCTCTTCCCTGAACGCACCCCCCAACCCCAAGCATCAGACTTGTTCCTCCACATGTCCATTCAACTCTGATCATCTCTTGGAGAAGTTCCTTGGCTTTTAGAGAATGACTTGGGTGCCACTTCCTGGACTCTGCCCCTACATTTTGTGTACACTATCATTAGGGCAGTATTATAATTATTGGTAATTTCGTATTATCTTCTCTTCCCTCCCCACTCCCACCCTACTACGCTATAAGTTCACCAAGGCAGAGAGGGACCAGGTCAGGTCTTTGTATCTCCAGCTCTTGGCATTGTGTGATCAATAAATATTTGTTGAATGGAAAAAAACAAATAAGACGTTTAATCCCTGGGGCAGTTTCTTTCCTTTTCAGAATTGGGCATAATATCTGCTCTGCCTTCTTCACATAATTCTTGTCATGACTGAATGAGAAAAATAGATGGTAAGTTGTTTGATGTTTCACAATGATAACAGCTTCCGTGTACCAGGCAGCTTCTCTGTTCTTGTCACTGGGTGAGATGCTTTACACATAACACATCTAATTTTTTCATATTGATAAAAGGAGTGCTATTATTCCCCTCCAAACCCACAGGGATGACTGAGCATAAGGAATTCAAGTGACTTGTCCAAGATCACAGAGTTAGTAAATAGTGGATTCGAGACTCAAATCCAAATTTTGGAAATGAGAAATTTTGGAAGTGTTTTAAATATAGACTGATATCACTGCAAAAATCTAAGGGTTCAAAGTTCGGGAGATTCCCAAAGATAGGAAACTTATCCAAATAGTCAAGGAAAATAATGTGGTTTTTGTTTTGTTTTGTTTTGTTTTCTGTCATCTGACCAACACTGAGACCTTTCTCAGGGAACCTGGCGTTTTAATAGCAACATTACCCCACCTGATTAATCAGAATCTCTGTTTGTTTGTGCACAAAAGACAACTCATTACGGCAAATATGCATTAGGAGGCCATAATATATGCGTTTATTCAGTTAAGTCTAATGTATTATTTAAGGCTTGGTGTGTGATATTTATCACTAGCAAATGCTAGTTTATACAGATTATCAGAGTGTAATTAGGTGCACAGCTTGCAAGGGTAGCCTGTACTTGGAAGGTGCAGCCATGACTTACTCTACTCTGGGCCAGTATATTAGAGCGTCTGTCAACCTACACCATATGTACACTTGGGCTCACAAACAGCTTTAAAAGTTAAAAAAAAAAAAAAAGTAAATGATTGCACACCCCATTACCATGGCCCCTCCAACTGCTAGTGAAAGCCACTGCCTGTATCTTGGAGAGGTGCCACTCACTGATGAGGGTTTACTTAGAGTCATATACCTTCTTGAGCATCAATGCCCCCATCACTCCACCAACCAGAGGTAGTGCTGATGAAATAGGTGCCTTCCCCATTACACCCACCCACCTCTATGCTGGAGACAAGGGAGTCCTTGAAACGTTCACTCAATAAACAGGCACTGAAAATCTGCTCTGTGCCAGGCTTTGTGCTGAGCTTAGAATATGTGAAGATGGACGAGGCAGAGGCCCTATATCAGGGGGGAAGTGTTCTGCAGACTTCTAGGGCACGGAGTTTAGCATGCCACAGTCCAAGACAGAGCCCTGACTGTCTTTATCAACTACGTGATCATAGGCAAGTCACTTTTACCCTCCAATCCCCAGTTTCCTCACCTCTTGCAGTGGAGAACCTACACCCACTTATAAGATGGCTGTATGTATAAAAGAAGCCACTGTTTCTGACACTAAATGTAAACCTGCCCTTCCACCCACACTCTTTCCTCCAGATACTCAATCACACCCAACATCACTTGATTTTTTTTCTTTCCTAAGACTTTACTATAGGTTTTCCTATGGAGACAGAAATAGGGTGTTAACATTTCTTATTCCACAGCATTGACCCTAAAAATCTTTATCAGGGATATTTGTTTCCCCAGTTTGTGTTTTCCTGCCCTCTGTACCAGCAGGTATTGCTTCTCTGTCTTTCCCCAGATGGAACATACCTTGTTCCCTGTGGTTTGCACTCTTCCCAACCTTCCATGCCTGGCATTTCAAAAACAAGTTCCTGAAGTTTACAGAGCCCACCTGGGCCAAGGGAGCCTAGAAAAATCCTGCCTCTGCAGGCTGAGATCCTTGCCTATTTACATGAGATGGATTGTATATACCTGATTTGGGGAAAAGATTCACTTGATAAGCTATCACTGAATATGGCCTTTTCCATTATGAAGAGATCATTTCTTTGTAGCTAAGAGAGGAAGGAAAGAAAGTTTTAGATGGCCTTCAAATGAGGCAAATACCTTGCCAAATTTAAATCTTGTAAAATCTGTTTCTAAGTGGCTGGGGTGAAAGTAACAGTGCCTTATAGCTGTGAACTATTTTGGTTGTCAAGCTGGAGGGCATTTTACCAGAAACAGTTGTTGAGATGAAATATGTAGCAAAGTGAAAGAGAACAAAATAGGCCCCCACTATCATAGTATAACTATTTCTCCCCAAAAGCAAAGTTAAAATAATTGTACTTACCACCATACACTCCCCATCAGAACACTACAATTAACATTTTACTGTACTAGTGTCATCAGTGAAGTAAGCAAACCACCAAAAAGAGGGAGATGTGATCTCAGCACATCTTTCCACCTGACCTTCCTCTGTTCCTCACTCATCCTTTTCTTCTGCTAAAGGTACTTGAAATTCCCCCAACTTTTGCTTTTTCTCTTATTACTGTCTTGGTCTAAAATGACCTCCATCTAGTCATGCCCAAATCTCATCCATCCATCAAGGCTCAGCTCAAGAATAGTTAACATTTTTTTTGAGATCATACTACATACCAGACACTGATTAGTTGCTTTATTTGCATCAACTCACTGAATTCTCATATCAACCTTATGATGAATACTATTATTATCCCCATTTCACAGATAATGCAACTGAGGCCCAGAGAGGTCCATGGGCTTGCCCCATATCAACCAGCTAATACCAGGTAGAGCTGGGATTTGAACCCTAAGTTATGACCCCAGAGCCTCATGCCCTTAACTTCAATGTCTTCTGTGATTTTCCCCTGGAATAGTCTTTCCTTGGAGCTTCACTAACATTTAATGTTCATTTCTCCTAAGACACTCTTCATATTCTACCTTGCACTGAAATTATGCCCCTCTTCCTTTTCCCCTAATAGATTAGATGAGGGCTGAATCCCTATCAGTTTTATCAGTTTGCCTTCTTAAAAAAAAAAAAAAAAAAAAAAGACACAGTAGGGACTCAGTAAACATAAGGGCATGGAAATGGTGGACCAGAACCAAACCTCATGATTTATCTGCAGAGTGGATGTGCCCATTTTAATAGCCAAGAGGTCACTCTTTTTTTTTTTGGCTGCGTTGGGTCTTCATTGCTGCACACGGGCTTTCTCTAGTTGCAGCGAGCGGTGGCTACTCTTCAATGCAATGTGCAAGCTTCTCATTGCGGTGGCTTCTCTTGTTGTGGAGCACGGGCTCTAGGTGCGCGAACTTCAGTAGTTGTGGCTCACAGGCTCTAGAGTGTAGGTTCAGTAGTTGTGGCACACGGGCTTAGATGCTCCGTGGCATGTGGGACCTTCCCGGACCAGGGCTCGAACCCGTGTCCTCTGCGTTGGCAGGTGAATTCTTAACCACTGCGCCACCAGGGAAGTCGAAGAGGTCACTCTTGAACAGTGGAAATGTAGGGAAATATTATTTGGTTAAACCAGGATCTGCCCCTTCATTTCTTTCCTCTATGTAATATTTGAGCTGCAAATGTCGGTTTATAAGCAGACTGATTATGCGTGCGTGTTGGGGACTTAAAAAAAAAAAAAAGTAGGAGATTTGTCTCCACAGCAGGAAATAAAGAGAGAAAGAAAGGAGGCAACTGTAAAGAAGCCAATTTGTTTTTTTTTTTTTTTTCAAACATGAAAGGAAAAAATACATAATTTAACCAAGAAATTATCACCAAACGCCCAGGGAACCTCCTGCCTGTCCAAACAGACAAAACACACAAACATTCTATGTGTGTTTTTGTGGGCTGTTAATTTGGTGCTGGCAGTGGAGGGGAACAGTATTAGAAGTCCAGAAAGGCATATATACAAGACAAGAAGCAGAAGAGCCAGACGTTGGAGGATGCATGAGGCTGGCATAGCCAGTGTGTCCAAGGATCCAGGGTTGTGAGCAATTTCAATGCACATGTGGTGTGATGGGGAGACAGACTCAGGTCTTATAAGTCCATCAACTCTTTACTAAAGTACCTTAGGCCTTCCCAAACTTGATATTAAAGTCACCTGGGATGATTGCTAGAAATACAGATTCCAAGCCTCCATCCCAAGCTTCCTAAGTCAAAATTTCTCTGAGAGGCACCCTGGAATCTTTAGTAAGCGCTCCTAACGATTCTCAAGAACAAAGGAGGCAGGGAAACAATGCTTTGGGTGATAGGAGCTGAATGCCTGCTTTGTGGCAGGCTGGGGTGCAAGGATTAGAATGTCTGGCTGCCCAGCGTAAGGTGCAGAAGGAAGCCAGATTGGAAACTGCGAAGCCAACAGGTCACGTAAACTCTCTGGGCCTCACTGCCTCGGTCTGTGAAGTGTTACTGCCCGCTTCACCTATTTGCTGCTAGGTCCATGTAGTGCTTTCTGAAGTTGACCCCCTGGTTTCTGAGGGGTTATTTGACAACGGCTACCTCATCATGTCCACCTAACTCTCCAAGGGCTGAGTCCTTCCCAAAACAATCCCTGATATAAAACTGCTAGTCCTTGAGTCTGTAGGAAGGAGCTCCATGGCAGACAGTTTCCAAGGTGGCCTCTGATGATTCTACAGTAAGTCCCGATACGAACCTTCAAGTTGCAGACTTTCAAAGATGCAAACGAAGAGCTTACTAATGAAGACCTGGTGGAATTGGAGGCCCTGAGAAAGGATGAAGAGAGACACAAGGAAAAAGAAGTAACTGAAGAACGAAAGAGATTCATGATGCAGGAAATGGCAAGGGGATTTTCTTTATGTGAGGAGGCACGGTTAGTTTTTGAGGTACAGGAGCCGAATGTAGAACGGTACATGAAGGTTGCAGCAGCAGCCATTCAGAGCGCAATCCACTGCCACCGTGTCATGTATGATGAGAAGAAAAGAGCTACTACCGAGACATCACTGGATCATTTTTTCAAGAAGGTACATAGTATTGAATCCAGCAAGGAACCAGAACCTGTACCATCAGCATCAGGCATGAGCAAAACTGCAGCTTGCCCTCCGTCTCCTGTTGCTGACGATCCTTCAGCTCTACCATCTCCCACCCCCTCTCCCTCCTCCAGTCAGTAACTCTCCTTGCCTGTTCACTCGATGCCAGCCCCTGGATGCCAGCTGTTGTACTGTACTACTGTACTTTTCAAGGTACTGTAAGATTAAAACTGTTTTTGTTTGTTTTTTATGTATTATTTTTGTGAAAAGTATTATAAACCTATTACAGTACAGTACTATATAGCCAATTGTGTTAGTTGGGTACCTAGGCTAACTCTGTTGGACTTGGGAACAGATTGGACTTACAAACGTGCTCTTGGAATGGAATTCGTTTGTATGTAGGGGACTTACTATATCTACCTGCATTCATGCCTCCATGTAGCCTGCTTCCATGCTGGATAATCCATGACTGTAGAAAATTATTTTGTGGAAATAGCGAAGTGTGGCTTCTGAGGCTGGCCATCCATGACACTGAAGCTTCCACTTTGCTCTCTTGGATCATTGGGTCACTCCCTCTAGGGGAAGCCAGCTACTATATCGTGAGGGAACTCAAGCAGCCCTGTGGAGAAATCCGGGTAGCTAGGAACTGAGGCTACCTGCAACAGCCACCATCATCCTGCCACATGAGCCAACTTGGAATCAGATCTTACCACCCCAGCCAAGCCTTTAGATGATGGCAGCCCAGGCCAACATTTCCCTGCAATCTCTGAGCTAGAACCACCCTAGTCAGCTTCTCCTGAAATTCTGAACCACTGAAACGGGTGGGTTATTGTTTTAATCTGCTATGCTTTGAGGTAATTTATTATGCAGCAATGGATAAATATACAGTCTTTCACTTGTGTCTGATAATGGCTTGAAAAGGGTCTAGGAATTGATGGTCCATTTGGATTCTATTTGGTGTAATAGCAACTAGAAAGTATTGGATGCATACTAAGAACTTTGCATGCATCATTTCATGTAATCTTCTTAAGAGACAGATACCATTATTCCCATTTTATAGATGAAGAAACTAAGGTTTAGAGAAGTCAGTTAAAAGTCCCAGGCCTCTGATTTAATACAGGTGAAGCAAGAACTTGAAAGAAGTTCTGCTTCAGAAAAGATTCTCGCTCTTTGTTTTCTAAGGATGAATAATATTCCATTGAATGCATAGACCACATTTTTTAATCCATCCGTCAATGGACATTTACTTTCTTTCCATATCTTGGCTATTGTGGTAATGCTGCAACAAACACAGGAGTACAGACAGCTCTTCACGATCCTGATTTCAGTTATTTTGGATAAATACCCAGACATGGGGTTACTGGATCATAGCGTTATCCTATTTTAATCTTTGAGGCCTTAAAAAGAAGGACATTCTCCAATGTGTGACAATATGGATGAACCTTGAGGAGGCTATCCTAGGTGAAGTAAACCAGTGACAGAAGGACAAATAAATACTGTACGATTCTATCATATGAGGGATCTAAAATAGAGAGTAGAATGGTGATTGCCAGGGGCTGGGGGAAGTGGGGAGATGCTATTCAATGAGTATAAAGTTTCAGTTATGCAAGATGAGTTAAGTTCTAGAGATCTGTACAACACTGCACCTGTTGTCAACAACGCCACATTGTACACTTAAAATTTTTTTAAAAGGATAATCTCATGGTAAATGTTCCTATAAGAAGGAAGGGAAGGAAGGGAGGAAGGGAAAGGAAAGGAAAAAAAAAAAGAAAAGGAAAAAGAAAAGAAATTCTCTACTCAGGGTCACTATTTAGAGCCTCCAGGCAGTTTGTATCCATCTCAGCTCATTCTGTTTGAGGATTTGCCGGCTCACTTGGCCTTGGTCCTTATCTCTGTGGAAAGAGAACGTGCTGGCTGGCCCTTGATCTGCATGGATAAAGTGGGAGGGGTAAATTCAAGCTCTCTGAGCCTCAGCTGCCTCATCAGTCACATGGGGATAATCATTAATTCACAGGGCAGTTGAAAGAATTCAATTTCACAATGCATGTGTCATCGTTTTGTAAACTCTAACACCAAAGCAAATTGTTGTTTTTATCAGTATTATTATCTTAATTTATTCCAAGCACATAGAGATTATTGGATTAACAGAGCCAATTATGACAGCCCACCCAGGGTCTATGGAAAGGTCCCCAGCTTTAAAGACAGTCGATGTGTCTTTCTTTCCCAGAACGTGAGAGAAACACTGAAGAGCTGTTCATTGTCTTCCAGCTGTAATTGATTATGGGATGAAAGTTGTTTTGTCGATCTTCCATTGCAGTCCTTGAATAAAAGGTTAGTAAATAATAATGATTAAAAAAACGCAACACATTCTCTCTTGAATCCCACCCACGCAGGCTCTCCTACTTATATCTCTTTGAAAATGGTCTTTATGAATATCAATGTCTGAAAAAAAAACATGTTTCTTCTGTTGTATCATCAATAGTAAAGAAAAAAGCAAATTAAATATTCTCTTGGCTCCCCACCCTTGGGGCCCTCCCTGGTATAGCTGGGGTGGTAGGAGAGGGGGTAGCAAAGAAAGGAAAAGGGAAGAGAAAACCCATGCCTGGAATTTCCAAGCCAGAGGGACATCTTTTTTTCTCTTTAAAATTAAAAATACACATCAATTTCACTCAAACTCTAAAAGCAGAAAGGAATGGGGGATTTGACTGGTAATGTTTAGAAATAAAGGATTTCTGGAAATTGATTGTGACTTGAAAATTGAGACGTCTGCTTTTTTAAAATAAAAAGAAGAGCTGCAATTTCTACACACACACAAGCACCCATCTCACAGGCTCCCCCGCTCCCATCTCCTGGACACAGTCGTGGTTTTCCTCCTTTGCAACTGTGGAGTGGGCTTTCTCCTGGACAGCAGCCTCCTGCACCTGGGGCTGACCTGGTCGTCATCGCTCTCCTCCGACCCTGCTTCCCCCGCCACCTCCAGCAACACATGTAAGCAAGTGTTCCTCCAGCGCTCTGTTCTTTTCTCTTCTCGAGAGGACTGCAGATTCTGACCCTCTTCCCTCTCTCTCCCACCATGTTTTTATTTGAGAGCAACAGAAAGGAGGATGGACACTAGGGATGATGGAAGTTGAGAGAGAGAGAGAAGCAGGTGGCTATTAAGACAGAGAAAGAGCGAGACAGACACATAGAGAATGTGAGGGGAGAGGTGGAAATTAAGGAGTCAGACGAGCAGGGGTTAAAACATTCTAATTGGAAGCTGACTCTTTGCCAGAGATTTCAATCAAATCATTTCCCTAACCCTAGGCATCTTCTAGGAACTCTCTCTTCCTCTCTCCTATTCTCCTATTCTCTCTCCGCTTTCCCTGTCCCTAACCCCACGGAGCCAAAGATGACCTCAGCTATGGCTCGTGCCAGCACCAGCACTTTCATTAGTATCACCTTCACACACATGTGCACACACATCACACACATGCGCACAATTTCACACGCACACAATCTCACGCATACACCCACACACACACTTCACACACAACCACACTCCAGTATCTCACACACAATCACACACACACCCTCACACTCCCCTCATACATTCCACAGATGAGCAAACACTGAGGAGGGGACTGAGGAAGGCAAGCCTGGATGGAAGGGTTTGGGGCTGGTCCCCTCCCACTGTATCTTCTCACTGCATCTTCTCTCAGGGGCCCTGGCAACACTTCCTTATTCTTTTTTCCACCATCACCTCTTATTTTCCTTACCCCAGGTGGCAACAAGCCACTGCCCCTCAAGCACCACAAACACAGTCCCAAGAGAGAAGAAAAGCATTTGGAGAAACTGAGGGATGCGGTATTACAAGGTTTCCTGTTGTTAAAAATGGGTCTAACTCAAAGGGGCATGGTTCTTCACCAGCTACATCTGGGAAAACATCTAAATTGCTTCTAGAGATTCCAAACAAGCCAGAGATTTAGAATGGCAGTACATGCCTTCCCAGCTTCGAAAGCTACTGTCCTCTCCTGAAGCCCGTCCCAGCAGATCTGGCCATGGTCTGGGGCACCTCACCCTCTTTCCCGGCGTTTTTCACAAACCCTTCAAAAGCAGTA